>NW_024470625.1:395000-467500 GCF_017639515.1 Carcharodon carcharias
TTTACATACATATGTACACACACACACACTCTCTATCAGGACCATTCACATACATATGTACACACTCTCTATCAGGACCATTCACACACACACAGACACACACACACACACACACACACACACATACACACACACACTCAGTCTCTATCAGGACCTTTCTCTCAATCACACACACACACACACACACACACACACACACACACTCACTCTATCAGGACCATTCACACATGCATGTACACATACACACACACACACACACACACACACACTCTCTATCAGGACCATTCACATACACATGTATACACACACACACACACACACACACACACACTCTCTATCAGGACCATTCACACACACATGTACACACACACACTATCAGGACCATTATCACACACATGTACACACACACTATCAGGACCGTTCACACACGCATGTACACACTCACACACTATCATACATGTATGAACACTCACTTACTGCCACGTCACTCGCATGTGTACACACACGCTATCAGGGCTGTGCACACTTGCATGTAAAGCCACACTCACTGTCTGGACCATGCACACTTGTATGTACAGGCGCACGCACACACACTATTGGGACCGTGCACACTCATATGTATGCACACTCACTCTAGCAGGGTCGTGTGACTCATCTGTATACACACACACTCTATCAGGACAGTGCACACATACTCACTCTATTAGGGCCATGTACATCCTGATATGACTGGAATGGAGGGGGTGAGTGGGGTGGGGAGCACGCGTTATGATCCAGCCCCACTACTCTGCAGGCCGTACCGTTAACTTAAGAAGTTTAATCATCTCACCAAAAATAGCCAATCGTCTATCTCCCCTACTGCTGTCCAGAATAAAAGAGTTTATTACAAAACAAAACTCCTTTCCAAACGAGTTGCAAGTCCCCGGTCAACACGCAATTGTAATCGGGAAGTCTCTGGATTGCTAGCCCAGCGCCAATACCACTGTGCCATCGCCTCCCCTAGGCTAACACCAGTTCACCAGTCAGGATCACCTTCAGCTTCCCAAAGGCAGGCTGGCACCGTCTTACAATAAAGCCGTTAGTGGAGCCGCTTTCCTGGGGTGGGGGGTTTCACAATCTTCCGATCGAAACCACGCACCCCGGAAAATCCCACTCTAGCCTTAGGGACAGGGAATTCCATCGGAGCTGCTCTTGGCAACACCTGCCCTACGAGGGGTTCCCTGAGTAAGTCACTCGCCGCTTTCGCGAACTCTTGCCGCGGTTTATGACTGGACCGGCCGACTGTGATCGATAAAAAAAATATATAAAGGCTCCCGGGGGGGGGGGGGGGGGGCGCGGCGATGGTGGGGGGAGCTTGACACGCGTTGTTGCTGCAGAATCAATACGTCGTCTCGGCGATCCACACAGTCAGAAAGATTAGCGAGCGCTCGATCCGTTAAGTCTTTGGGAAGGGGCTGGGGCGCACTCAGTCCGGAGGGCATCGCCCGGCGTTGGCACGGCCCGTTCGGCGTGACGGCAGCCGATACCTCCATAGCTCACGGCGTTAAAAGGCACCGGCCTGCTTTCTTTCAACACATCCTAGCTTAGCGAGGGACCTGGCCCCCGCACCCACCCCACCACCACCCCCACCCCCCCCCCCCACCCCTCCCACTCCCCGCCGACACGACCTTGTCCCTGCAGATTCCTGTCAGGTCCGTGAGCAAAGCCTCGCTGGGTCCTCTCGTGGTCCTGACTCTTGAGCACAGAAACGCGGGTGTCTGTGACTGTCCTGACATTTCGGCGCTCGCTACCCGGGTGGTGGGAGGTTCGATTTGTGGACTGCCTGCGTACCCTTCTGCCTCATTCTCGCTGCCCCCACCCCCCCTTCATCATCCTCCACCGTCCTTACCACCTGACATACCTGCTCCCTTTTATCATCTCCCTCCCAACCATGGTATTGTTCTGTCACATAAGACACAGGCATGTAAGACCACAGGAGCAGAAACGAAGGCACTCAGCCCATCGAGTCTGCTCCGCCATTCAATCATGGCTGATAAGTCTCTCAACCCCCATTCTCCCACCTTCTCCCCGTAACCTTTGATCCCCCTTACCAATCAAGGACCTATCTTTCTCGCTCTTAAATACACTCAATGACCCGGCCTCCACCGCCTTCTGTGGCAATGAGTTCCATAGATTCACCGCTCTCTGGCTAAGGAAGTTTCTCCTCATCTCTGTTCTAAAAGGTCTTCCCTTTACTCTGAGGCTGTGCCCCTCGGGTCCTAGTCTCTCCTACTCATGGAAACATCTTCCCCCACGTCCCACTCTATCCAGGCCTTTCAGTATTCTGTAAGTTTCAATCAGATCCCGCCCCCCTCATCCTTCTAAACTCCATCGAGTATAGACCCAGAGTCCTCAAATGTTCCTCACATGTTAAAGCCATTCATTGCTGGGATGGTTCTCTTCATCGATGTGACGCAGCCGATTCTTTTCCCTACAACCTGGGGTGGGTGGGTGGGTGGATGGGGGGTCTATCAAATTGTTTACTCTACCGTCCCTCTCAATTACCTCGTGTGGACCACTGAATTGTGCTTTCAGAGGCTCCCCTTCCCCCTCCCCACCACCCCCCCCCCAATAAAGGCAACAACGCTAACACTTCAGCCCCGTGGTGGTGATGTTCGGGTCACAGCTTGCTTATCTTGCCCACTCCCTCATCCTAATGTTGGAGAAACTTTTAGGATGTTCATGAGCCAACATTGAAGGCTCCCGGGAGCCGTTCCTAACCTCTCCTAATAACTTTTCTTGCATGAATGTCAGGGGACCTCTTACCTCCTGTCCATAAATTAATTCAAGGGGAGGTGGGGAGGGGGGCCAAAACCGGTCGATTAATTTGGTGAATCTCGGGTGGCTGATAGAAGAGAATCCAGTCCTTTCTCCCGATCGCGGGGATATTCCTGACAAAGATGCTTTAATCACTAAGATAAAAAAAAGATAAAGCGCCGCGGATGCTGGAAATCTGAAACAAAAACAAAAAGAGCTGGGACAAACTCAGCAGCTCCGGCAGCCTCTGCGGTGATAGGCGGAGGCAAATATTAGCTCCTATCACCCACCGTCGACACCCCTTTGTAGACGGGCGACCGCGTCCGCAGAGAGGAAGACAGTTAACGCTTCCAGTCCGTGTGACGCTACGTTCTGAAGAGTCGTCACACGGACTCGAAACGTCAGCTGTGTCCCTCTCCGCAGACACCTGACAGACCTGCTGAGTTTTTCCAGCTACTTTTGTTTTCATTGCTGTTTTGAGAGTTTGATGGTACCCCCCCCTCTCTAAAACCTCCCCCATGTTTGTGGGCGACGGGGTGGGTGTTTTAACTGTTTTACACCCAAAGTGCTCCTCATGTTTTTGGGAAAACCTTCAGACATAAAATCGGACCCGTGCTCTGACCGGATCTCCACCGGTAACCTGTACGGAGTATAAACCGGGACTAACTGTACCACTACCACCTGAGCCGCAATTGTTCTTAAAAGGGATGGCCTCTGGAAAAGGACTTTTCATCTCCATAGTCGCGAGGATATACCGGTCTCCCGCTTTCGGTTTTGCCAACAGCCTACGAACACTCCAATAAGCGGCTCCTCAAAAAGCCGGGGAGGAGTTAGGGGCTGATGGTCTGATTTCACGTCCCACCATCTGAGGTTTACGATCCGAGCTGAGGTTACCCACCCCGGACAAGGCCGATCCCAGATCGGAAACCCGGCTGGATCGATCCTAGCTTTCAAATTCCTTCGTTTAGGCCCGTGGGGAGCGGCCACTGAGCAGAGTCACCAGAGTCAGCTCGTGAACTTTTAACCCCCAAAACAAAAGATAATCAAGCATTTACTAAACAGGGTGAAGATGAACTATTTCGCAACACTCCTTCGCCCGCAACTTTACAGGTACGTACAGATTTGTCAGGATAACACAAGTTACAGAAGCTATCTTCAATGTTCACAGTGACACATGGTCTCTGTGAACCTAGGGCACCCTGTGGTCAGACACCCCACACTCTGAACCCAAGGGACAGATGCCGCCTCAGCCAGATGCTACAAATCTCTCCTCACCTCTCCCCCAAGACGCTTGTCACGCCGTGAGCCGACCAGTCTCACTGCACTCCATCTTTCACACGAATCTCCACTCTCCAAGAACTCGCCTTGGAATCTTCTCCCAAAACTGACACACTCTCTCCGATGCCTTCTGCAAGGGTTCACCTCCAGGGTTTTGAGCTCTCACCTTGCGCTGTCCCTCCTCCCCGCACCCGCCCCCCGTGAGGGTCACCACATGCATTCAAGCCATCTTTCACGTGTTCTCACTCACCTACTCAGCTGTCAAGAGTATACCGCTGCCTCACGTGCCTATAACAGAGAGTTAGGGATCTTCAGTTGTCTAGTTGGACCTTCTTGCCTCTTGGAAGACGTTTTTGCTTTAAATCTGCTTTCTGCAGCTTTTGTCTCTGTGAATCTGAAGCTTGAGGCCTTTCTCCCTGCCCCTCACTCTTGGGTGAACTTCATGAACAGGGCCTTTTCCAAGTTCCTGTCCTTCCTTTGACTCGGTCTGCTTGGGACTTTCTCCTGTTCCACTCCCCTGGATTTTGAGGTCTTTTCTTTAGCGTGGGGGCTTGCTATATGTCCCCTTTGCTCCAATCTCTCTCTGGCAACTACTTTCAACCAATTTTAGTTTGGAACTGGTTACCTGTCCCTTCTAGGTTGCTTCGGCTCGACAGCTGCCTCCAAAACCAACTGAACTCCAATAGCTTCCAAATCAAAACTGCTGTTTCTAGTTTGCTGTGTGCGTGTATGTGTGGGAGGGACCAGCCTCTCTGGACCCCCGTTGCTAGGCAACAGTGCTGTTTTATTCGCTACCCTTGTTTGCTTAACTTAGCTTACAATCGTAAAACTCTCATTAGAAATGCAGGCACCTTTTAAAGTAAAACTAAAACTCAACTTGACCTCTCCTTAACATATAGATACGGAAATGCAAATCAAACTTAAATGTTAAAACAAAAACTCATTCCGAGCACTCAGAAAAGACAAATATAACTCACTTAAACTAACTCTATTTTCTAACATTAGAGAGTTTGGCACTGCACCACATCCTTATGCAGACCTGGTCAGTAAAAACTTTGGTTTACTGGCACTTGAGTGTTCCACACCCTTGCATGTTCTGCCATAGGAAATTCATATACTATCTGTAACAGCTCTTTGCGATATTTGGGTGGTACCACTATTTCAGAATCAGACGGTGCAGAAAGGGCCCTTCGGCCCATCCAGTCTGCACCGGACACCGTGAGAAACCCCTGACCTACCTCCCTAACCCCATTGACCAGCACTCGGCCCCCACAGCCTCGAACGTTATGAGGTGCCGGGTGCTCGTCCAGGGGCTTTTTAAAGGATGTGAGGCTAACTCACCCTCCACCACCCTCCCAGGCAGCGCATTCCAGACCCTCACCCCCCCCTCTGGGTAAGAAAGTTTCTCCTCACATCCCCCCCACTAAACCTCCTGCCCCTCACCTTGAACTTATGTCCTTTCATGACTGACCCTTTAACTAAAGGGAACAGCTGATCCCTATCCACCCTGTCCATGCCCCTCATAATCTTGTACACCTCGATCAGGTCGCCCCTCAGTCTTCTCTGCTCCAACGAAAACAACCCAAGTCTATCCAAACCTCTCTTCATCACTTAAATGTTTCATCCCAGGCAACATCCTGGTGAATCTCCTCTGCACCCCCTCCAGTGCAATCACATCCTTCCTATAATGTGGCGACCAGAACTGCACACAGTACTCCAGCTGTGGCCTCACCAAGGGTCTATACAACTCCAACATCACCTCCCTACTTTTGTAATTTATGCCTCGATTGATAAAGGCAAGTGTCCCCTGTGCCTTTTTCACCTCCCCCACTAACATGTCCCCTCCGCCTTCAGAGATCTATGGACACACACGCCAAGGTCCCTTTGTTCCTCAGAACTTCCTAATTCCATGCCGTTCATTGAATACTTCCTTGTCCAATTACTCCTTCCAAAGTGTATCACCTCACACTTTTCAGGGTTAAATTCCATCTGCCACTTGTCTACCCATTTGACCATCCCGTCTATATCTTCCTGTAGCCCAAGACACTCAACCTCACTGTTAACCACCCGGCCAATCTTTGTGTCATCCACAAACTTACTAATCCTACCCCCCACATAGTCATCTATGTCGTTGATATAAATGACGAATAATAGGGGACCCAGCACAGATCCTTGTGGTACACCACTGGACACAGGCTTCCAGTCACTAAAGCATCCTTCTGTCATCACCCTCTGCCTCCTACAACTAAGCCAATTTTGAATCCACTTATCAAATTACCCTGTATCCCATGTGCCCTTTGCCTTCTTTATAAGTCTCCCACGTGGGACCTTGCCAAAGGCTTTGCTGAAATCCATATAAACTACATCCACTGCACTACCCTCATCTACACACCTGTTCACCTCCTCAAAAAATTCAATCAAATTTGTTAGGCATGACCTCCCTCTGACAAAGCCATGCTGACTATCCCTGATCAAACCTTTGCCTCTCCAAGTGGAGATAGATTCTCTCCTTCAGAAATTTCTCTAATAGTTTCCCTACCCCCTGACATAGGGAAGACCGACCACTCTTCATCTCCTGGTCTGTGAGGAAGTCTCCGCTTCCTCACTAGCCTCCCACTTCTAACGTAATAACAGTCCGGAGCTTCTCCAACGTCAGCTTCGGTTTGGGACGATTATGCTATCTTACTGAACTCCAGATCAGCTTACTCAGAGAAGATTAATCAGGCTTTTGGATTATCTCAGTCTTTAAAGAAAGTTTCAGCGAACCAAGTGTCTGTTTTGCGCTATCACTTTGACATTTGGCGACAGGAATTTGCTTAGCTGCCGCTCCGGTCATCACACACGTGAAGGAGAAAATTCCTGGGACCTTCTCCTGTGACTGCTCCGTCTCTTTGACCTCACTCGGGGTCTCTGTAAATATGGCGGGGGGGGGGGGGAAGCGACCGCCTTGGCTCTGGCTACATCATTTCCTAGGAGTAAATCAACTCCATCGACGGGTCACATCTGAACCATCACCGTCCCAGACATTAGGTCACACCCGGTACAAAGGTAAACACTCCCCGCCGATACCACTTATTAGAAACCTTAATGCGCTCCCTGGTGGAAAAGTTATGCCTGGGGAGAAGCGTAAGTGTTTGAGTGGCTCCCATATCTCTGAGCCTGATTATAGGTTTAGCCGTCTCATTTGAGGGATAGGGGGTTACTTTTACCCCACCACCGCCCCCCCCACCCCCCACCCCCCCATCGACAAAATATTGACCCATTCATAATTATCAGTCATCTCTGTCCAACGCTCCGGACTTGAACATGGGTTCTAACGACTGGAGGAAGCGAATTTTTAGAAGTCTTCCAGGTGAATTATTTCCCTGAGCGCTTCCTGCGTTGTCTCTACCTTTAATGCTCGTATCCAACAGTCAAAATGACTCTGCTTTGCCCTCTCAAACTCAATAGGGGTCTGCTATTTCCTTGCGTTTCAAGATTTCTGCCAATACGTCTCAGGGGCCCGCTCATAGGCGCTAAGAATAGTCTTTGCTCACTGCATCTTAATCCACAGGCACCTCTTCTGACAGCGACGCATGTACCTCATGAGCTCTACCCACCAACCTATACTGTAAGAGCAATGTCCAGGACTTCCATTGGCCATTTGATTTGCTGGGCCCGCTTCTCAGCCAAAATAAAGGTTGCCTCTAAGTGCCCCCTTTCCTCGGACTTTGTACAGATTTAAGCATCTCCCTGCTGGGCTTTGGGTTGGAGGTGGGGTCTTTTTTTTCACCATCAGAACCTTGCTCAGCATCCGGGGCCTCTCCGTAAAGTTCCAGCCCATTAAAGCCGGATGCCCTTTCTCGTTCCTCTTCCCTTCCCTCCTTTGCTAACCGCGCTCTCAGGTGGACAAGTTATCACGTTTCCCATCCTCGTTCTCTTGTCTTCTCTCACTCCCTTTCTCTCTCCTGCCTGTCTGCTGGGTCCCTATGAAATACTGTCTCTTTTCCCCTACCGATTGCTGTTACTCCGCATCCAATCACTCGCTATCCGCGTTTCAAATACTAAAAGAGCTCCCAGTTTAATTTATGACTGGGATTTAGTGGGGGGGGGGGGGGGGGGTGTGCGCGCGTACTATCCAGCCCTGCTACTCTGCAAGTCGTGCTATTAACTTAAAAGATTAATTGTCTCACCAAAAATAGCCAATCATCTGTCTCCCCTACTGGTGTCCAGAACAAAAGAGTCTTCATCCAGAACAGAAGAGTCTTCAATAGACGATTGTTTATTATAAAACAAAACTCCTTTTTAACGAGTTGCAAGTGCTGGTCAACACACAATTGTAATCGGGAAGTGTAACTATCTATCGCTTCCTGAAGAATCCCCCCAACACACGCGCACACACACACGCACAGACAGGCACACACACGCGCGCACACACACACACATGCACACATACATACACGGACAGGCACACACACAGACAGGCGCACACGCATGGACAGGCGCACGCACACATGCCCCCACACACATACACCCGGACAGGCGCACACACACAAGCACGGACAGGCACACACACACACACACACACACACACACACACACACAGGTATAAGCGCACACACACACACACACACACACAGGTATAAGCACACACACACACACACAGCTATAAGCACACACACATACACACAGCTATAAGCACACACACACACACAGGTATAAGCACACACACACACGCACACACACACACACACAGGTATAAGCACGCACACACACACACACACACACACACACACACACACAGGTATAAACACACACACACACAGACATATAAGCGCACACACACACACACACACAGGTATAAACACACACACACACAGACATATAAGCGCACACACACACACACACACAGGTATAAACACACACACACACAGACATATAAGCGCACACACACACACACACACACACACACACACAGGTATAAACACACACACACACACACACGTATAAGCACACACACACACTCACACACACAGGTATAAGCACACACACACACTCACACACACAGGTATAAGCACACACACACACACACACACACACACACACACACACACACACACACACACACACAGGTATAAGCACACGTGCACAAACACACAGGTATAAGCACACGCGCACAAACACACAGGTATAAGCACACGCGCACACACACACAGGTATAAGCACACGCGCACACACACACAGGTATAAGCACACGCGCACACACACACAGGTATAAGCACACGTGCACACACACACAGGTATAAGCACACGCGCACACACACACACAGATATAAGCACAAGCACACACACACACACACACACAGATATAAGCACACGCACACACACACACACAGATATAAGCACACGCACACACACACACACATACGTACATGCACACACACACGTACATGCACACACACACACGTACATACACACACACACACGTACATACACACACACACACGTACATACACACACACGTACATACACACACACACGTACATACACACACACACGTACATACACACACACACGTACATACACACATATACACGTACACGGACAGGCACACACGCACATGCATACACACATACATACATGCGCGCACGTGCACACATACGTGCACATATACACAGACAAACAGATAGAGTCTCTCTGCAGAGATGGCCTTTAGAGGGTGGGCGTTAAAAAATAAAGGATAAAGTCTGCAGGGTCTCGGCACTCTCGACCTGGACTTCCCTCCTGCGGGTCCCGGTGGACGTCTGGAAGTTCTCACCAACCGGATCGCAGCTTTGCTGGTTCAAAGGCAGACCGGTTACACTCAGATGAGGGCTCTCTGGCTACAGGTCGACAGCCACACACAATTGCAGGCAGGGCAGAGAGAGCAAGAGAGAGGGGAGCCAGTTAGGGCAGCCTTCCTTACTCAGCTTGTTCCCCTAACAAGGCTGCCCTCAAAACAAGCAGGTTCACAACTTCCAGTTTTTTTTCCCCTCTCTCCCATGTGATTTCCAGCAGGTGGCCAACCTTTTGCCTTTTCAGCCTTTGCCCCATCGATTAAAGTGACTGCTGCTCTAAACAAACAACCAGATCTTCCTCAAGTACCATAGAGGGAAGAGGCCTGCTTGCTGAAAGGTTCAAAATGAACTTATGGCCTTTTTAAGAAAACAATCCCAGGTCAGCATCCAGAAGACCGGGACATGTCAGGTCCTTCCATTTTGTAAAAGAAAAAAATCAGTCTCGATAGACGTGGTTCGAACAACCCACACCCTCTATCAGGACCGTTCACACGTGTGTACACACACTTTCCCTCTCAGGGCTGTGGACACTCGTACTTTCGTGCACACTCATACGTTTGTGCACACTCGTACGTTCGTGCACACTCACTCTTCAGCTGTGCACTTGAATGTTCGCACACACTCGCTCTATCAGGACCCTGTGCACATGTACATTCACATGTACTCACTCATGGCCATGCACACACACTCAGGGCCGTGCACACTCCTATGTACGCATTCTCGCTCTCAGGGACGTGCACACCCGTATGTATGCATTCTCACTCTCAGGGACGTGCATACCCGTATGTGTGCACACACGCACATATATACACACACACTCTCACTCTATAAGGGCTGTGTCACTTGTATGTAAACAGATACTGTCAGGTTTGTGCACAAGCTTACTCTGTCAGGACCGTGCACACGGGTTATGTACATACTGTCGCTGTCAGGGCCATGCACACTCTCACACTATCAGGACTGTGCATATACACACACACACACACACACACACACACACACACACACACACACACACACACACACACATTCTATCAGGACTGTGAATACACACGTCTACACACAATCACCATCAGGACCGTGCACACACACAAGTACACACACTCACTATCAGGACTGTGCACACATGTACGTACACGCACTCTATCAGAGCCCATACACAAATAAACACACTCATTCACTCTACTAGGACCACGTATACACATACGTACACACACCCTCATTCTCAGGGCCGTGCACACTCGTATGTACAGACTCTTAAATTCTCAGGGCCGTAGTCACTCACTCAGGACCCTGCACACGCGGATGTACACCCACGCTCACCCTGTGCTGTGTACACACGCATATGCGCACACGCACAGCCCATGGAGAATACAGATTCCGGCACATTATGTCTCTTCCCTCAATCCAATTCTGTCGCACTGTATCCCCTTCCCGACTGCACTGTGTCACACTGAATCCCCTCCATGTCACACTGTATCCACTCCGCCAGCTCCACTGTATTCCGCCACCCCACCCCATTTCACACTGCATCCCCTGCACCAGCCCCACCGCGTCTCACCATATCCCCTACCCCAATCCCCCCGTGTCTCACATATCCCTTCCCCCCGACCTCTGCGTGTCTCACCGTATCCCCTCCCCCAGCCCCGTGTCTCACCGTATCCCCTCCCCCAGCCCCGTGTCTCACCGTATCCCCTCCCCCAGCCCCGTGTCTCACCGTATCCCCTCCCCCACTCCTGTGTCTCACCGTATCCCCTCCCCCAGCCCAGTGTCTCCCGTATCCCCTCCCCCAGCCCAGTGCCTCCCCGTATCTCAGCCCTAGACCGGTGTCTCACCGTATCCTCTCCCCCAGCCCGGTGTCACCCCGTATCCCCTCCCCCAACCCGGTATCTCACCGTATCCCCTCCCCCAACCCCGTATCTTACCGTATCCCCTCCCTCCGAACCCCCGGTGTCTCACCGTATCCCCTCCCCCAACCCCGTGTCTCACCGTATCCCCTCCCCCAACCCCGTGTCTCACCGTATCCCCTCCCCCAGCCCCGTGTCACACCGTATACCCTCCCCAAGCCCCGTTACTCAGTGTATCCCCCGCCCCCAGCACCGTGACATTGCACCTTGCTCCTCCCCGCCCCAGACCCCTATCGAGCTGTAACCCACCCCCTCCCCTCCCCCGTCGGCCCCACTGCTCTACCCCAGGCCCCATGTCACCTTACCTGGGAGTTGGGTTGAAATCCGGAGTGCGAGGTTGAGTGTTTCTGCAACTGTTCCAGCATCAGGGCCTGCCACAGAATAAAAACAGGCTGGAATCAGAGGAAGGAGGAGGGGGGGGTGAGGTGGGTGCGCGTTGGGGTGGAGCAGTGCGAGGCAGGGGCTTGTTGGTGGGGGGGGCGGAAATCGCTGCCGGAGTTTTGCAGGGGGTCGTGTCCCAGGCCCAAGTATCTTCACCTTAATTTCCTCATTCACGGGGATGTGGGGGGTCGCTGGGCCAGGCCCAGCATTTATTGCCCATCCTAATTGCCCCCTTGAGAAGGTGGGGGGGGTGAGCTGCCTTCTTGAACCGCTGCAGTCCCTGTGGTGTAGGTACACCCACAGCGCTGTTAGGGAGGGAGCTCCAGGATTTTGTCCCTGTGGTGTAGGTACACCCACAGCGCTGTTAGGGAGGGAATTCCAGGATTTTGTCCCCTGTGGTGTAGGTATACCCACAGCGCTGTTAGGGAGGGAGTTCCAGGATTTTGTCCCTGTGGTGTAGGTACACCCACAGTGCTGTTAGGGAGGGAGTTCCAGGATTTTGTCCTTGTGGTGTAGGTACACCCACGGTGCTGTTAGAGAAAGGGAGTTCCAGGATTTTGTCCCTGTGGTGTAGGTACACCCACGGTGCTGTTAGGGAGGGAGTTCCAGGATTTTGTCCCTGTGGTGTAGCTTTACCCACAGCGCTGTTAGGGAGGGAGTTCCAGGATTTTGTCCCTGTGGTGTAGGTACACCCACAGCGCTGTTAGGGAGGGAGTTCCAGGATTTTGTTCCCTGTGGTGTAGGCACACCCACGGTGCTGTTAGGGAGGGAGTTCCAGGATTTTGTCCCTGTGGTGTAGGTACACCCACAGCGCTGTTAGGGAGGGAGTTCCAGGATTTTGTCCCCTGTGGTATAGGTACACCCACAGTGCTGTTAGGGAGGGAGTTCCAGGATTTTGTCCCCTGTGGTGTAGGTACAACCACAGCGCTGTTAGGGAGGGAGTTCCAGGATTTGGTCCCAGCGACAATGAAGGAACGGCCGATATATTTCCAAGTCAGGATGGTAAGCGGCTCGGAGGGGAACTTCCAGGTGGTGGGTGTTCCCCATGTGTCTGTTGCCCTTGTCCTTCTAGATGGTCGTGGGTTTAGGCGGCGCTGTCTAAGGAGCCTTGGTGAGTTGCTGCAGTGCATCTTGTAGATGGTACACACACTGCTGCTACTGTGCATCGGTGGTGGAGGGACTGAATGTTTGTGGATGTGGTGCCTATCAAGCGGGGCTACTTTGTCCTGGATGGTGTTGAGCTTCTCAAGAGTTGTGGGGGCTGCACTCATCCAGGCAAGTGGGGAGTATTCCATCACACTCCTGACTTGTGCCTTGTAGATGGTGGACAGGCTTTGGGGAGTCAGGAGGTGAGTTACTCACCACAGGATTCCCAGCCTCTGACCTGCTCTTGTAGCCACAGTATTTATATGGCTGGTCCAGTTCAGTTTCTGGTCAATGGTAACCCCCAGGATATTGATAGTTGGGGATTCAGTGATGGAAATGCCATTGAAGGGGCGATAGTTGGATTCTCTCTAGTTGGAGATGGTCATTGCCTGACACTTGTGTGGTGTGAATGTTACTTGCCACTTGTCAGCCCCAAGTCTGGATATTGTCCAGGTCTTGCTGCATTTGGTCAAGGGGCTGCTTCAGTATCTGAGGAGTTGTGAATGGTGCTGAACATTGTGCAACCATCAGCGAACATCCCCACTTCTGACCTTATGATGGAAGGAAGGTCATTGATGAAGCAGCTGAAGATGGTTGGGCCAAGGACACTAACTCTGAGGAGCTCCTGCAGTGATGTCCTGGAGCTGAGATGACTGACCACCAACAATCACAACCATCTTCCTTTGTGCTGGGTATGACTCCAACCAGCGGAGAGTTTTCCCCCTGATTCCCATTGACTCCAGTTTTGCCAGGGCCCCTTGATGCCACACTCGGTCAAATGCTGCCTCGATGTCAAGGGCAGTCACTCTCCCCTCACCTTGGGAGTTCAGCTCTTTTGTCCATGTTTGAACCAAGGCTGTAATGAGGTCAGGAGCTGAGTGGCCCTGGCGGAACCCAAACTGGGGGTCAGTGAGCAGGTTATTGCTAAGCAAGTGCCGCTGGAAAGCACTGTTAATGACTCCTTCCGTCACTTTGCTGATGATGGAGAGTAGACTGATGGGGTGGTAATTGGCCGGGTTAGATTTGCCCTGCTTTTTGTGTGCACAGGACATACCTGGGCAATTTTCCTCTAAAGCCATAGAAAAGTTAAGACACAGAAAGAGGCCATTCAGCCCATCTTGTCTGCACCAGCCAAGAAAGAAAAAAACCTTTAAAAAACTAGCCGCTCGTTTTAATCCCGCTTTCCAGCCCCTGGTCCGAGCCCCTGGTCTGTATCCCTTGCAGGTTCCAGCACCTTCAGGTGCTGATCCAGGTTCCTTTACAATGAGTTGAACGTTTCAGCCTCAACCAACAACTTAGGCAGCGAATTCCAGACCCCCACCACCCTCTGGGTGAAGAGGCTGTCCCTCTAGTCCTTCTACCAATCACCTTAAAGCTATTCCCCCGGCTAATTGACCCCTCAGCTAGGGGGGAACAAGTCTTTCCTGTCTACCCTATCTCGGCCCCTCAATCAGGTCACCCCCCCAGCCCCCACTCTGTTCCAAGGAGAACAACCCCCCCCCGCCCCCAGCCCGTCCCAGTCTCTCCTCACCGCTGCAATTTTTAAGCCCTGGCCACATTCTTGTCAATCTCCTCTACGCTCTCTCTCCAGAGCGATTCTGTTCTTCCTGTCATGTAAGGTGACCTAGAACTGTGTCCACACACCGTTCCCGCTGTGGCCTGACCAGCGTCTTGTACAGTTCCAGCATCACCTCCCTGCCTTTTGTATTCAGCCCCTCGCCCAGTCAAGGGGAGCATTCCATGCGCTTCCTTGACCACCTTATCCACCTGTCCTGCCACCTTCGGGGAGATGCGGACATGCTCTCCAAGGCCTCTCACTTCCTCGAGCTCTCTCAGTATCCTCCCAGTTTATGAGGTATTCTCTTGCTTTGTTTGCCCCCTCCCCAAGTGCATTATTACCCCTCACTTTTCCGGACTGAACTCCATTTGCCACTTCTCCGCCCACTCGACCACGCCATTGATATCGTTCTGGAGACGACATCGACCCTCTTCACCATCAACCACGCGGCCAATTTCTGTGCCATCTGCAAATTTCCCAATCCTGCCTCCCACCTTTCGGTCTAAATCATTAACATGTGCGACACACAGCAAGGGCCCCAACGCTGGAAACCATATTCCACTCGCTAAAACATCCATCGACCATTCCCCCTTTATTTCCTGTCACTGAGCCAATTACAAGAGTAGGTCAGAGGCTGGGAATCCTGCGGAGAGTAACTCACCTCCTGACTCCCCAAAGCCTGCCCACCATCTACAAGGCACAAGTCAGGAGTGGGATGGGACACTCCCCACTTGCCTGGATGAGTGCAGCCCCCACAACACTCGAGAAGCTCGACACTGTCCAGGACAAAGCAGCCCCGCTTGATCGGCACCCCATCCACAAACATTCACTCCCTCCACCACTATTGCACAGTAGCAGCAGTGTGTGTACCATCTACAAGATGCACTGCAGCAACTTACTAAGGCTTCTTCGACAGCACCTTCCAAACCCACGACTGCTACCATCTAGAAGGACAAGGGCAGCAGACACATGGGGAACACCCACCACCTGCAAGTTCCCCATCCGAGCCCCTCACCATCCCGACTTGGAAATATATTGGCCGTTCCTTCATTGTCACTGGGTCAAAATCTTGGAACACCCTCCCTAACAGCGCCGTGTGGGACCTTGTCAAGTGCCTTTACTGAAATCCATGTAGACCACATCCACTGCACCACCCTCATCAATCCTCCTTGTTACTCCCTCAAAACATTCTATTCAGTTAGTAAGACCCGATCTTACCCTAACATATCCATGCTGACTGTCCCTGGTTAATCCGTACCTTTCTCAGTGACACTTTATCCTGTCTCTCACAATTGATTTTAATAATTTCCCACATAGCCGGGTAGATGCCAGTGTTGTAGCTGTACTGGAACAGCTTGGTTAGGGGCGCGGCAAGTTCTGGAGCACAAGCCTTCAGTACTATTGCCGGAATATTGTAAGGGCCCGGAGCCTTTGCAGTATCCGGTGCCTTCAGCCGTTTCTTGATATCACGTGGGGTGGATCGAATTGGCTGAAGACTGGCATCTGTGATGATGGGAACCCCCGGGGGAGGCTGAGATGGTATCGTCCCCTCAGCGCTTCTGGCTGAAGATTGTTGCGAATGCTTCAGCCTTATCTTTTGCACTGATGTGCTGGGCTCCCCCATCATTGAGGATGGGGATATTTGTGGAGCCTCCTCCTCCAGTGAGTTGTTTAATTGTCCACCACCATCCACTACTGGATGTGGCAGGACCGCAGAGCTTAGATCTGATCCGTTGGTTGTGGGATCGCTTAGCTCAGTCTATCGCTTGCTGCTAATGCTGTTTGGCACACAAGTAGTCCTGCGTTATAGCTTCACTGGGTTGACACCTCATTTTTAGGTATGCCTGGTGCTGCTCCTGCCATGCTCTCCTGTGCTCTTCATTGAACCAGGGTTGACCCCCTGGCTTGATGGTAATGGTAGAGTAGGGGGGATATGCTGGGTCGTGAGGTTACAGATTGTGTTCGAATACAATTCTGCTGCTGCTGATGGCCCACAATGCCTCATGGGTGCCCAGTCTTAAGTTGCCAGATCTGTTCAAAATCTATCCCATTTAGCACGGTGGTAGTGCTACACAACACTCAACGCAAAGGCAGCACTTCGTCTCCACAAGGACTGCGCGGTGGTCACTCCTACCGACACTGTCATGGACGGATGCATCTCTGACAGGCAGGTTGGTGAGGGTGAGGGTCAAGAAGGCTTTTCCCTCTTGCTGGTTTCCCGATCACCTAACACAGGCCCAGACTAGCAGGTGTGACCTTTAAGGTTTAAGTTTGGTCAGTAGTGGTGATAGCAAGCCACACTTGGTGATGGACAGTGAAGTCCCCCACCCAGAGCATGTTCTGTGCCCTCGCCGCCCTCAGTGATGATCTCCAACATGGAGGGGCACTGACCCATCAGCTGAGGGAGGGCGGTACGTGGTCATCGGCAGGAGGTTTCCTTGCCCATGTTTGACCTGATGCCGTGAGACTTCATGGGGTCCGGAGTCGATGTTGGGGACTACCAGGGCAACTCCCTCCCGACTGTATACCACTGTGTCACCATCTCTGCTGGGTCTGTCCTGCTGCTGGGACAGGACATACCCGGGGGTGGTGATGGTGGTGTCTGGGACATTATCTGTAAGGTATGATACCGTGAGGATGACTATGTCAGGCTGTTGCTTGACTAGTCTGTGGGGCCAGATCTCCCAGTTTGGGCACTAGTGGTTTCATCGTCTCCATTACTGAGACTAGCTTTGACACTCCAGATTTTTATTAACCAAATTTAAATTCCACCAGCCGTGGTGGGATTTGAACCTGTGTCCCGTTCCCCCGCCACCCCCAGAGTATTACCCTGGGCCTCTGGACACTCGCCCGGTGAAATAACCACTATTCCACCATCTCCCTGTTCACCAATACTACATCAATCAGTCTAAATGCAGCAAGACCTGGACAATATCCAGGCTCAGGGCTGACAAGTGGTAAATAACATTCACACCACACAAGTGTCAGGCAATGACCATCTCCAACAAGAGAGAATCTAACCATTGTCCCTTGACGTTCAATGGCATTACCATCACTGAATCCCCCACTATCAACATCCTGGGGGTTACCATTGACCAGAAACTGAACTGGGGACCAGCCATATAAATACTGCGGCTACAAGAGCAGGTCAGAGGCTGGGAATCCTGCGGAGAGTAACTCACCTCCTGTCTCCCCAAAGCCTGTCCACCATCTACAAGGCACAAGTCAGGATTGTGATGGAATACAGCCCACTCGTCTGGATGAGTGAAGCTCCCACAACACTCGAGAAGCTCGACACTGTCCAGGACAAAGCAGCCCCACTTGATCGGCACCACATCCACAAACATTTACTCTCTCCACCACCAATGCACAGTAGCAGCAGTGTGTGTACCATCTATAAGATGCACTGCAGGAATTCACCAAGGCTCCTTCGACAGCACCTTCCAAACTCACGACCACTACCATGCAGAAGGACAAGGGCAGCAGACACATGGAGAAAACCACCACCTGGAAGTTCACCTCCGAGCCCCTCACCATCCGACTTGGAAATATATCGACCGTTCCTTCACTGTCACTGGGTCAAAAATCCTGCAACACACTCCATAACAGCGCTGTGGGTGTACCTACACCACAGGGGACAAAATCCTGGAACTCCCTCTCTAACAGCACCGTGGGTGTAACTACACCACAGAGGACAAAATCCTGGAACTCCCTCCCTATCAGCACTGTGGGTGTACCTACACCACAGGGACAAAATCCTGGAACTCCCTCCCTAACAGCACTGTGGGTGTACCAACACCACACGGGGACAAAATCCTGGAACTCCCTCCCTAACAGCGCTGTGGGTATACCTACACCACACGGACAAAATCCTGGAACTCCGTCCCTAACAGTACCGTGGGTGTACCTAGACCACAGGGACAAAATACTGGAACTCCCTCCCTAACAGCGCCGTGGGTGTACCTACACCACAGGGACAAAATCCTGGAACTCCCTCCCTAACAGCACCATGGGTGTACCTACACCACAGGGACAAAATCCTGGAACTCCCTCCCTAACAGCACTGTGGGTGTACCTACACCACATGGACAAAATCCTGGAAATCCCTCCCTATCAGCACTGTGGGTGTACCTACACCACAGGGACAGAATCCTGGAACTCCCTCCCGAACAGCACTGTGGGTGTACCTACACCACATGGACAAAATCCTGGAACTCCCTCCCGAACAGCACTGTGGGTGTACCTACACCACACGGAACAAAATCCTGGAACTCCCTCCCTAACAGCGCTGTGGGTATACCTACACCACAGGGTCAAAATACTGAAACTCCCTCCCTAACAGCGCCGTGGGTGTACCTACACCACAGGGACAAAATCCTGGAACTCCCTCCCTAACAGCACTGTGGGTGTACCTACACCACAGGGACAAAATCCTGGAACTCCCTCCCTAACAGCGCCATGGGTGTACCTACACCACAGGGACAAAATCCTGGAACTCCCTCCCTAACAGCGCTGTGGGTGTAACTACACTACAGAGGACAAAATCCTGGAACTCCCTCCCTAACAGCACTGTGGGTGTACCTACACCACAGGGACAAAATCCTGGAAATCCCTCCCTATCAGCACTGTGGGTGTACCTACACAACGGGGACAGAATCCTGGAACTCCCTCCCTAACAGCACTGTGGGTGTAACTACACCACAGGGACAAAATCCTGGAACTCCCTCCCTAACAGCACTGTGGGTGTACCTACACCACAGGGACAAAATCCTGGAACTCCCTCCCTAACAGCGCCATGGGTGTACCTGCACCACAGGGACAAAATCCTGGAACTCCCTCCCTATCAGCACTGTGGGTGTACCTACACCACAGGGACAAAATCCTGGAACTCCCTCCCTAACAGCACTGTGGGTGTACCAACACCACACGGGGACAAAATCCTGGAACTCCCTCCCTAACAGCGCTGTGGGTAAACCTACACCACACGGACAAAATCCTGGAACTCCGTCCCTAACAGTACCGTGGGTGTACCTAGACCACAGGGACAAAATACTGGAACTCCCTCCCTAACAGCGCCGTGGGTGTACCTACACCACAGGGACAAAATCCTGGAACTCCCTCCCTAACAGCACCATGGGTGTACCTACACCACAGGGACAAAATCCTGGAACTCCCTCCCTAACAGCACTGTGGGTGTACCTACACCACATGGACAAAATCCTGGAAATCCCTCCCTATCAGCACTGTGGGTGTACCTACACCACAGGGACAGAATCCTGGAACTCCCTCCCGAACAGCACTGTGGGTGTACCTACACCACATGGACAAAATCCTGGAACTCCCTCCCGAACAGCACTGTGGGTGTACCTACACCACACGGAACAAAATCCTGGAACTCCCTCCCTAACAGCGCTGTGGGTATACCTACACCACAGGGTCAAAATACTGAAACTCCCTCCCTAACAGCGCCGTGGGTGTACCTACACCACAGGGACAAAATCCTGGAACTCCCTCCCTAACAGCACTGTGGGTGTACCTACACCACAGGGACAAAATCCTGGAACTCCCTCCCTAACAGCGCCATGGGTGTACCTACACCACAGGGACAAAATCCTGGAACTCCCTCCCTAACAGCACTGTGGGTGTACCTACACCACACGGGACAAAATCCTGGAACTCCCTCCCTAACAGCGCTGTGGGTGTAACTACACTACAGAGGACAAAATCCTGGAACTCCCTCCCTAACAGCACTGTGGGTGTACCTACACCACAGGGACAAAATCCTGGAACTCCCTCCCTAACAGCGCTGTGGGTGTACCTACACCACAGGGGACAAAACCCTGGAACTCCCTCCCTAACAGCACTGTGGGTGTACTTACACCACAGGGACAAAATCCTGGAAATCCCTCCCTAACAGCACTGTGGGTGTACCTACACAACGGGGACAGAATCCTGGAACTCCCTCCCTAACAGCGCTGTGAGTGTACCTACACCACAGGGGACAAAATCCTGGGACTCCCTCCCTAACAGCACTGTGGGTGTACCTACACCACAGGGGCTGCAGCAGTTCAAGAAGGCAGCTCACCCACCACCTTCTCAAGGAGCAGCTAGGGATGGGCAATAAATGCTGGGCCCAGACCAGCGACCCCCACATTGCAAGAATGAATGAATAAAATGAGACAATGCATTTTGGCAGAGGGAGCAAGGTACCATAAATGGTAGGATTCTGTGACGTGTCGAGGAACAGAGAGAGTTTGGAGTAACTGACCAAGGTGAGAACGTTAACAATAGGTGTAGGAGTAGACCATTCGGCCGCTTGAGCCTGCTGCGCCAGTCAGTACAATCCAGGCTAATCTGACTGTGGCCTTAACTCCACTTTGCTGTCTACCTCCTATAACCCTTGAACCCCCCCTTGTTCACCAAGAATCTGTCCCACTCAGCCTCAAATAGAGTCAGTGACCAGCCCTCCACTGCTCTCTGGAGAAGAGACTTCCACAGAGCAACGACCCCCTGAGAGAGAAAATTCCTCATCTCCGTCTTAAACGGGACACCCCTTATTCTGAACCTGTGTCCCCTAGATCTAGGCTCCCCTACAACATCTCACATCTACCCAGTCGAGCCCCCTCTCAGAATCATATGTATTTCAAGATGATCAGAAATCTGGAGCGCAGAGGGACTTGGGAGTCAGAGTCCAGGATTCTCTTGAGGTTAACTCGCAGGTTGAGTCGGTAGTTAGGGAGGCTAATGCAATGTTGGCATTTATTTCGAGAGGACTAGAATATAAAAGCAGGGATGTGCTGCTGAGGCTTTATATAAGGCTCTGGTCAGACCACATTTAGAATATTGTGAGCAATTTTAGGCCCCGTATCTCAGGGAAGGATGTGCCGGCCCTGATGAGGGTCCAGAGGAGGTTCACGAGAACCATCCCAGCAATGAAAGGCTTTAACATATGAGGAACATTTGAGGACTCTGGGTCTATACTTGATGGAGTTTAGAAGGATGAGGGTGGGGGGATCTGATTGAAACTTACAGAATACTGAAAGGCCTGGATAGAGTGGGACGTGGGGAAGATGTTTCCATTAGTAGGAGAGACTAGGACCCGAGGGCACAGCCTCAGAGTAAAGGGAAGACCTTTTAGAACAGAGATGAGGAGAAACTTCTTTAGCCAGAGAGTGGTGAATCTATGGAATTCATTGCCACAGAAGGCTGTGGAGGCCGGGTCACTGAGTGTATTTAAGACCGAGATAGATAGGCTCTTGATTGGTAAGGGGATCAAAGGTTACGGGGAGAAGGCAGGAGAATGGGGTTGAGGGACGTATCAGCCATGATTGAATGGCGGAGCAGACTCGATGGGCTGAATGGCCTCATTTCTGCTCCTATGTCTAATGGTCTTATCACCTTTCATTCTTCTATACTCCAATGAGTATAGGCCCAACACGTCCAACCTTTCCTCACAAGACAACCCTTTCGCCCCAGGAATCAGCCGAGTGAACCTTTGAACGACCTCCAACACAAGTAGATCCTCCTTAAGTCAAGAGACCGAAACTGTCCACAGCACTCCCAGGTGCGGTCTTACCAACACCCTGGACAGCTCTAGAAAGACTTCCACGACTTTTATTCTGCATCCCCCTCGCAATCGAGGCCTGGGTTCCATCTACCTTCCTAACCACTCGCTGCATCTGCGTACTAACTTTTTTTGGGATTCATGCACCAGGACGCCCAGATCCCTCCGTACCTCGGAGTTCCGCAGTCTCTCCCTTCATTGAAATAACGCTCCCTCTTTTCTGTTCTCCCTGCCAAAGCCAACGACTTCACAGTTTCCCATGTTATACTCCATCTGCCAAATTTTTGCCCTGTCGCTCAACCGACCCACGTCCTTGTGCAGGCTCTTTGTATCCTCCTCACAGCTTGCTTTCCTACTTTTACATCATCGACATACCGATGAAGAGGAGCAGTTGGGAAAGGCGGGCTGCGGTTAAAGTTGGTAACCCACCAAGACCAGTTGGGATGCATCCGAATATTAAGGGAAGCAAGGGTGTTAAGTTGACTAAGTGCTGGCCTTAATCTTTCATTAGATGCAGGGGTGGTACCAGAGGACCAGAGAATTGCATAGGTTCAAAAAAACAAAGGGTCATAGAATCACCAAGTCATTTGGGCACAGGAGAAGTCCATTCGGACATGGGTGTCGCTGACTATGCCAGCATTTATTGCCCATCCCCTAATTGTCCTCGTTCAGAGGGCAGTTAAGAGTCAACCACATCCCTGGAACCATTCCGGTCAATCTCTCTCCGCACCCTCTCAAGGGCCCTCGTGTCCTTCCTATAGTGGGGGTGACCAGACCTGGGTATAATTCTCTAGTTGTGTCCTTACCAGAGCTTTATAAAGGTTCAGTGTAACACCTCAGCTTTTGGACTCAATGCCTCTGTTGATGAAGCCCCAGGTCCCATCTGCTTTGCTAACCCCGCTCTCTCGCTCTGTCCTGCCACCTTCAAAGATCGATGGACATGACACCCCAGCTCCCTCTGTCCCTGAACACTCTTCAGAAATCTGCCACTGAGTCTATATTTCCTCTCCCTGTCCCTCCTGCCAAAATGCATCACCCTCACACTTCTCTGTATGAAACTGCATTGCCGCTTGCCTGCCCACCCTTTGTGAGCCAGCCACTACTAATTGGTTATTCGGTCAGTAAAGGTCTTTGGAGGGGCAGGGAAACGAGGAGGTGACCTCTCCTGATTGGTCAGTCAGTGATGCCCTTGGGGGGGAGGGGGGGGGGCTTGGCCTTGCCTGATTGGTCAGTCAGTGATGGCCTCCCCTGATTGGTCAGTCAGTGATGGCCTCCCCTGATTGGTCAGTCAGTGATGGCCTCCCCTGATTGGTCAGTCAGTGATGGCCTCCCCTGATTGGTCAGTCAGTGATGGCCTCCCCTGATTGGTCAGTCAGTGATGGCCTCCCCTGATTGGTCAGTCAGTCATGGCCTCCCCTGATTGGTCAGTCAGTGATGGCCTCCCCTGATTGGTTAGCCAGTGATGGCCTTGGGCGGGAGATGGGAGTTCCTGGCCTTTCCTGATTGGTCAGCCACCCCCCCCTCCCTCCCTCCCTCCCTCCCTCCATCCAAACACCTCTTTGCACCAGATGGGTCTGAGTGCGCAGGCGCAGTGCTGCTCCCTCCGCCCCGCCCCGCCCGAAAGGGACGCTTCCACCAGCCAGCCGGCCGCCGGCGCCCTTGCCTCCCGGCATGGACGAACGCGCAGGCGCGGGATCGCCATTTTCCCCCCCCTCCCCACCCTACAGCATAGCGCAGGCGCACCAGGTAAGGGACGGCACCACCTCACCCCACAGGTCTGACTGCGCAGGCGCCCAGCGGGGCAAAAAAAAATATAGGGGGAGGGGGGGGGAGAGAGAGACCCGTCATCATTGGACCGACCCCCTCCCCCCTCCCCCTCCCCCCTCCACCCGCCCTCGCGACACAAACAAGCGGGAGCGGCCGTTAAAGGCAGCCCGGGGACGGCGGCGGGGCCTCCTCCTCCCCGCATCCCGTGCCTCCCGCCCCCACCACCTCACCCCCTTCAGCCGCTTGATCAGCGCGTTCTTGGAGCCGCTCTTGGCCAGGCCCCGCTCCTCCAGGGCCGCCTTCAGGTCAGTCACCCGCAGCTTCTGCAGCTCCTTCCCGTCCAGAGTCACGTCTTCCAGATCCGCCATGTTGCCTTCTCTTTCCCCCGCTCTCGGGTTGTCCGGGGGGGTGGGGGAGGGGAAAGAAGGGGGGGCGGAGTCCAAGGCCGCCGTCGTCGTCGCCGTCGCCGCCGCTGCTGCTGCTACCAACGTCGTCGTCGTCGTCGTCGTCGTCATCATCATCGCTGGCGCGTTCGCTTCGGCTCTTTCCGGAAGCCGGTGGGCGGGGCGGGGGCTTTCGGCTCTCATCGGATCCGCTTCGGCTCTGTCCGTCCGGCTCGGGGGGGGGCGGGGCCAGAGAGGATATGGTTCAGGACGTAAGGGGCGGTGCCAGGGACGACGTGTTCCAGGACGTAAGGGGCGGGGCCAGGGACGACGTGCTCCAGGACGTTGGGCGGCCCGACCCGAGGGGGGGGAAAGAGGCGGGGCAAGTGGCGTCAGCGCCGCCGATTCTTGACCGATGCCCTTTGGTCTGTCCCTCCTTCCTGAACATTTTGTTGTGGTTGTGGGGGGGGGGGGGTTGGTGGTGGAGAGAAACACAATTGACAATCACCGTCTCCCCCGCCGGGGGACCTCGGCCATTTCCGGAACCTTTCGGCCCCACTCGGGTGGCCCGACCCAAGGGAGGGGGCGGGGTAAGTGACGTCAGCGCCGCCGACTCTTGCCGGACGCCCGCTGTCAAACGCACCGCCCAGCCCCCACCCCCAACATTTCAGCTGCGAAGGAGGGGGCGGTGCCAGTGACGTCACAGTCACCCCCGACCTCGGCCGTTTCCGGACACCTTCGGCTCCCGCCGGAGGGAGCCGTGCACCGACGAGGTCTTACCTCCAATTCAACCCGCGGTTTATTTTGCTTTTTTGCTACTAGTGGATTATATTTTATATTTATATTTATTTTCAAAGCTTGACACCTCATCCGCCATCTTCACATCGCTCACTGGCGGTGACTTGACGGTTCCCGACGCGGGTCGAACCTTCGGCGATTTCCGGAACCACTCGGTAATTTCCGTCACCTGGGTTTGTTTTGATTCGATTTTTAAATGCGGGAAGCTTTACTCCATCAACCCCCCTCGCTCGGTTCTCCCCCCCCCCCCTCCCCAAATCTCGGACATTTCCGTCTTTATTTATTATTTTTATTTTGGTTAAATTTAATATTGGCATTTCAGCCCTTTCCGGTTAGGGTTTCGACCGTTTCCGGTCGGTGGTGGGGGGGTTGGGCCCCTCGCCGGCCCTTCACTTCCGGTAAGGGAGGCTACTTCCGGTCCCGACCGACTGGCTCGCACCCTCACTCATCCTAACCGTCCGTGCTTCGGCTGCTTCCGGAAGCCTTCGGCTCCTTCCGTCGCGGGGCGGGGCCCAACGCGGAAAAGCGGCCCCCTTAGTGCGACTCGCCTTAAAGGGGGACGCCATACCCCCTTGCCTCTTCCTCCCTCCTTCCCTCTCCCTCCACCATGAGCAGTCAGAGACTGGAGGGTTTCGGATCACAGAAAACAGGAGCAGCCTCGTTAGTTTATTAAAAAGCAAAGGGGGTAAGAGTGTCCCCCTTCTCATCAAGCAGCAGCAAAATGAACAGCAACAGGAGGAGGCCATTCAGCCCCTCCAACTTGGCCAGCCATTCGGAGCTCCCCGCAGTTCATCTGCGTCTTAACTTCATACCCCCTCGGTTAGACCGCACTCGGAGCACCGTGCACAGTTCCGGTCTCCGTATCCCCCCTCGCTGAGACCGCACTCGGAGCACCGTGCACAGTTCCGGTCTCCGTAACCCCCTCGCTGAGACCACACTCGGAGCACCGTGCACAGTTCCGGTCTCCGTATCCCCCCTCGCTGAGACCACACTCGGAGCACCGTGCACAGTTCCGGTCTCCGTAACCCCCTCGGTTAGACCACACTCGGAGCACCGTGCACAGTTCCGGTCTCCGTATCCCCCTCGGTTAGACCGCACTCGGAGCACCGTGCACAGTTCCGGTCTCCGTAACCCCCTCGCTGAGACCACACTCGGAGCACCGTGCACAGTTCCGGTCTCCGTAACCCCCTCGGTTAGACCACACTCGGAGCACCGTGCACAGTTCCGGTCTCCGTATCCCTCGGTTAGACCACACTCGGAGCACCGTGCACAGTTCCGGTCTCCGTGTCCCCCTCAGTTAGACCCACACTCGGAGCACCGTGCACAGTTCCGGTCCATGTATTCCCCTCGGTTAGACCACACTCGGAGCACCGTGCACAGTTCCGGTCTCTGTATCCCCCTCGATTAGACCACACTCGGAGCACCGTGCACAGTTCCGGTCTCCGTATCCCTCGGTTAGACCACACTCGGAGCACCGTGCACAGTTCCGGTCTCCGTATCCCCCTCGGTTAGACCACACTCGGAGCACCGTGCACAGTTCCGGCCTCCGTAACCCCCTCGCTGAGACCACGCTCGGAGCACTGTGCACAGTTCCGGTCTCCATATCCCCCTCGGTTAGACCACACTCGGAGCACCGTGCACAGTTCCGGTCTCCGTAACCCCCTCGGTTAGACCACACTCGGAGCACCGTGCACAGTTCCGGTCTCCGTATCCCCCTCGGTTAGACCCACACTCGGAGCACCGTGCACAGTTCCGGTCTCCGTATCCCCCTCGGTTAGACCACACTCGGAGCACCGTGCACAGTTCCGGTCTCCGTATCCCCCTCGGTTAGACCACACTCGGAGCACCGTGCACAGTTCCGGTCTCCGTATCCCCCTCAGTTAGACTACATTCGGAGCACCGTGCACAGTTCCGGTCTGCATATCCCCCTCGGTTAGACCACACTCGGAGCACCGTGCACAGTTCCGGTCTCCGTATCCCCCTCGGTTAGACCACACTCGGAGCACCGTGCACAGTCCCGGTCTCCGTATCCCCCTCGGTTAGACCACACTCGGAGCACCGTGCACAGTTCCGGCCTCCGTAACCCCCTCGCTGAGACCACGCTCGGAGCACTGTGCACAGTTCCGGTCTCCATATCCCCCTCGGTTAGACCACACTCGGAGCACCGTGCACAGTTCCGGTCTCCGTAACCCCCTCGGTTAGACCACACTCGGAGCACCGTGCACAGTTCCGGTCTCCGTATCCCCCTCGGTTAGACCCACACTCGGAGCACCGTGCACAGTTCCGGTCTCCATATCCCCCTCGGTTAGACCACACTCGGAGCACCGTGCACAGTTCCGGTCTCCGTAACCCCCTCGGTTAGACCCACACTCGGAGCACCGTGCACAGTTCCGGTCTCCGTATCCCCCTCGCTGAGACCACACTCGGAGCACCGTGCACAGTTCCGGTCTCCGTAACCCTCGGTTAGACCACACTCAGAGCACCGTGCACAGTTCCGGTCTCCGTATCCCCCTCGGTTAGACCCACACTCGGAGCACCGTGCACAGTTCCGGTCTCCGTATCCCCCTTGGTTAGACCACACTCGGAGCACCGTGCACAGTTCCGGTCTCCGTAACCCCCTCGCTGAGACCACACTCGGAGCACGGTGCACAGTTCCGGTCTCCATATCCCCCTCGGTTAGACCACACTCGGAGCACCGTGCACAGTTCCGGTCTCCGTAACCCCCTCGGTTAGACCACACTCGGAGCGCCGTGCACAGTTCCGGTCTCCGTAACCCCCTCGGTTAGACCACACTCAGAGCACCGTGCACAGTTCCGGTCTGCATATCCCCCTCGGTTAGACCCACACTCAGAGCACCGTGCACAGTTCCGGTCTCCGTAACCCCCTCGGTTAGACCACACTCGGAGCACCGTGCACAGTTCCGGTCTCCGTATCCCCCTGGGTTAGACCACACTCGGAGCACCGTGCACAGTTCCGGTCTCCTTTTCCCTCGGTTAGACCACACTCGGAGCACCGTGCACAGTTCCGGTCTCCGTATCCCCCTCGGTTAGACCACACTCGGAGCACCGTGCACAGTTCCGGTCTCCGTATCCCTCGGTTAGACCACACTCGGAGCACCGTGCACAGTTCCGGTCTGCATATCCCCCTCGGTTAGACCCACACTCGGAGCACCGTGAACAGTTCCGGTCTCCGTAACCCCCTCGGTTAGACCACACTCGGAGCACCGTGCACAGTTCCGGTCTCCGTATCCCCCTGGGTTAGACCACACTCGGAGCACCGTGCACAGTTCCGGTCTCCGTATCCCCCTCGCTGAGACCACACTCGGAGCACCGTGCACAGTTCCGGCCTCCGTAACCCCCTCGCTGAGACCACGCTCGGAGCACTGTGCACAGTTCCGGTCTCCATATCCCCCTCGGTTAGACCACACTCGGAGCACCGTGCACAGTTCCGGTCTCCGTAACCCCCTCGGTTAGACCACACTCGGAGCACCGTGCACAGTTCCGGTCTCCGTAACCCCCTCGGTTAGACCACACTCGGAGCACCATGCACAGTTCCGGTCTCCGTATCCCCCTCGGTTAGACCACACTCGGAGCACCGTGCACAGTTCCGGTCTCCGTAACCCCCTCGGTTAGACCACACTCGGAGCACCGTGCACAGTTCCGGTCTCCGTATCCCCCTCAGTTAGACTACATTCGGAGCACCGTGCACAGTTCCGGTCTGCATATCCCCCTCGGTTAGACCACACTCGGAGCACCGTGCACAGTTCCGGTCTCCGTATCCCCCTGGGTTAGACCACACCCGGAGCACCGTGCACAGTTCCGGTCTCCGTATCCCCCTCGGTAAAACCCACACTCAGAGCACCGTGCACAGTTCCGGTCTCCGTTTCCCTTGGTTAGACCCACACACGGAGCACCATGCACAGTTACGGTCTCCGTATCCCCCCTCGGTTAGACCACACTCGGAGCACCGTGCACAGTTCCGGTCTCCGAATCCCCCTCGGTTAGACTGCACTCGGAGCACCGTGCACAGTTCCAGACTCCGTATCCCTCGGTTAGACCGCACTCGGAGCACCGTGCACAGTTCCGGTCTCCATATTCCCCTCGGTTAGACCACACACAGAGCACCATGCACAGTTACGGTCTCCGTATCCCCCCTCGGTTAGACCACACTCGGAGCACCGTGCACAGTTCCGGTCTCCGAATCCCCCTCGGTTAGACTGCACTCGGAGCACCGTGCACAGTTCCAGTCTCCGTATCCCTCGGTTAGACCGCACTCGGAGCACCGTGCACAGTTCCGGTCTCCATATTCCCCTCGGTTAGACCACACACAGAGCACCATGCACAGTTACGGTCTCCGTATCCCCCCTCGGTTAGACCACACTCGGAGCACCGTGCACAGTTCCGGTCTCCGTATCCCCCTCGGTTAGACCCACACTCGGAGCACCGTGCACAGTTACGGTCTCCGTATCCCCCCTCGGTTAGCCCACACTCGGAGCACCGTGCACAGTTCTGGTCTCCGTATCCCCCTCGGTTAGACCACACTCGGAGCACCGTGCACAGTTCCGGTCTCCGTATCCCTCGGTTAGACCACACTGGGAGCACCATGCACAGTTCCAGTCTCCGTATCCCTCGGTTAGACCACACTGGGAGCACCGTGCACAGTTCCGGTCTCCGTATCCCCCTCGGTTAGACCACACTCGGAGCACCATGCACAGTTCCTGTCTCCATCCAAGGGAGAATGACCAGCTTCACTTCCTGCCCCATCACCGTAACCTCTGATGACCCCCCCCCCCCAAAGATCGATCCTTGGTCCCCCCCACCGTGATCTTTCTCATCTACACGCTGCCCCTCAGTTATATCATCCGAAGGCACAGCGTGATTTTTCCCATGTATACCGCCAACATTCAGCTGGTCTGCACCCCTGCCTCCCTAAACTCCTCCACTCTCCAAATTGTCGACCCGCTTATCTGACGGACGGTCGTTCCCCAAGGAGCAGAGATTTCCTCCGATTGAATGGCGGGAAGACTGAAGTTGCCTTTTTCGGCCCCCGCTCTGGACTCCGCTCCCAAGTTACCGATGCCGTCCCCTAAACGGCGACGGTCTGAGATTAAACCGGTCTCTCCCCGCACGACCACTGGCGTACCATTTGACCTCGAGTTGAGCTTCCCACGTCGTGCCCTCATCAGCCCGGGGGCCGGCTGATTCCCACCTCCGTAACGTCACACGACCGCACCCCTGTCCCGGCTGATCTGCTGCTGAAGCCCTCATTCACCCCCCTCGTGACGTCCAAACTCGACTGCTCCAAGCTGCTCTTACCCCCCCCCCCCCCACCCCCACCACGGTGTCCAAACTCACACCGGCCCCTGTGTCAGCATCCCCCCCCCCACTGTGCTACCGAACTCACTCCCGAGCTTTGTCTTGTAATCCATATCCCTCTTCCCCCTCCATCCCCTACAACCCTCCCTATCTCTGTAACCTCCTCCAGCCCCTACACCCCTCCCTATCTCTGTAACCTCCTCCAGCCCCTAAACCCCTTCCTATCTCTGTAACCTCCTCCAGCCCCGACGCCCCTCCCTATCTCTGTAACCTCCTCCAGCCCCTACACCCCTCCCTATCTCTGTAACCTCCTCCAGCCCCTAAACCCCTTCCTATCTCTGTAACCTCCTCCAGCCCCGACGCCCCTCCCTATCTCTGTAACCTCCTCCAGCCCGTAAACCCCTCCCTATCTCTGTAACCTCCTCCAGCCCCTAAACCCCTTCCTATCTCTGTAACCTCCTCCAGCCCCGACGCCCCTCCCTATCTCTGTAACCTCCTCCAGCCCCTACACCCCTCCCTATCTCTGTAACCTCCTCCAGCCTCTACACCCTTCCCTATCTCTGTAACCTCCTCCAGCCCCTACACCCCTCCCTATCTCTGTAACCTCCTCCAGCCCCTACACCCCTCCCTATCTCTGTAACCTCCTCCAGCCCCTACACCCCTCCCTATCTCTGTAACCTCCTCCAGCCCCTAAACCCCTTCCTATCTCTGTAACCTCCTCCAGCCCCGACGCCCCTCCCTATCTCTGTAACCTCCTCCAGCCCCTACACCCCTCCCTATCTCTGTAACCTCCTCCAGCCCCTAAACCCCTTCCTATCTCTGTAACCTCCTCCAGCCCCGACGCCCCTCCCTATCTCTGTAACCTCCTCCAGCCCGTAAACCCCTCCCTATCTCTGTAACCTCCTCCAGCCCCTAAACCCCTTCCTATCTCTGTAACCTCCTCCAGCCCCGACGCCCCTCCCTATCTCTGTAACCTCCTCCAGCCCCTACACCCCTCCCTATCTCTGTAACCTCCTCCAGCCTCTACACCCTTCCCTATCTCTGTAACCTCCTCCAGCCCCTACACCCCTCCCTATCTCTGTAACCTCCTCCAGCCCCTACACCCCTCACTATCTCTGTAACCTCCTCCAGCCCCTACACCCCTCCCTATCTCTGTGACGTCCTCCAGCCCCTACAACCCTCCCTATCTCTGTAACCTCCTCCAGCCCCTACACCCCTCCCTATCTCTGTAACCTCCTCCAGCCCCTACGGCCCTCCCTATCTCTGTAACCTCCTCCAGCCCCTACACCCTTCCCTATCTCTGTAACCTCCTCCAGCCCCAACAACCCTCCCTTTCTCTGTAACCTCCTCCAGCTCCTACACCCCTCCCTATCTCTGTAACCTCCTCCAGCCCCTACACCCCTCCCTATCTCTGTAACCTCCTCCAGCCCCTACAGCCCTCCCTATCTCTGTAACCTCCTCCAGCCCCCTACACCCCTCCCTATCTCTGTAACCTCCTCCAGCCCCAACAACCCTCCCTATCTCTGTAATCTCCTCCAGGCTCCTAGACCCCTCCCTATCTCTGTAACCTCCAGTCCCCTACCGCCCTCACAAGCTCTGTAACCTCCTCCAGCCCCTACACCCCTCCCTATCTCTGTAACCTCCTCCAGCTCCTACACCCCTCCCTATCTCTGTAACCTCCTCCAGCTCCTACACCCCTCCCTATCTCTGTAACCTCCTCCAGCCCCTACAGCCCTCCCTATCTCTGTAACCTCCTCCAGCTACTACACCCCTCCCTATCTCTGTAACCTCCTCCAGCCCCCTACACCCATCCCTATCTCTATAACCTCCTCCAGCCCCCTACACCCCTCCGTATTTCTGTAACCTCCTCCAGCTCCAACAACCCTCCCTATCTCTGTAACCTCCTCCAGCCCCTACAACCCTCCCTATCTGTGCAATCTCATCCAGCCCCTACAGCCCTCCTTATCTCTGTAACATCCTCCAGCCCCAACAACCTTTCCTGTCTCTGTAACCTCCTCCAGACCCCACACCCCTCCCTATCTCAGTAACCTCCTCCAGCCCTCTACACCCCTCGCTACCTCTTTAACCTCCTCCAGCTTTTACACCCCTCCCAATCTCTGAAACCTCTTCCAGCCCCTACACCCCTCCCTATCTCTGTAACCTCCTCCAGCCCCTACACCCCTCCCTATCTCTGTAACCTCCTCGCACCCTACACCGCTCTGTCTCTCTATAACTCCCTCCTGCCCTTACAGGGCTCCCTATCTCTGTACCCTCCTCCAGCCCCAACAACCTTTCCTATCTCCGTAACCTCCTCCAGTCCCTGCAACCCTCCCTATCTCTGTAACCTCCTCCAGCCCCTACACCCCTCCCTATGTCTGTAACCTCCTCCAGCCCCCTACACCCCTCCCTACCTCTGTAACCTCCTCCAGCCCGTACAACCCTCCCTATCTCTGTAACCTCCTCCAGCCCCCTACACCCCTCCCTATCTCTGTAACCTCCTCCGTCCCCTACACCCCTCCCTATCTCTGTAACCTCCTCCAGCCCCTACACCCCTCGCTATCTCTGTAACCACCTACAGCACCTACAATTCTCCCGATCTCTGTAACTTCCTCCAGCCCCTACACCCCTCCCTATCTCTGTAACCTCCTCCAGCCCCTACACCCCTCCCTATCTCTGTAACCTCCTCCAGCCCCAACACCCCTCCCTATCTCTGTAACCTCCTCCAGACACTACACCCCTCCCTATCTCTGTAACCTCCTCCAGCCCCTATGCCCCTCCCTATCTCCGTAAATTCCTCCAGCAACTTTACCCCTCCCTATCATTGTAACCTCCACCATCCCGCTACACCCCTCCCTATCTCTGTAACCTCCTCCAGCCCCTACGGCCCTCGCTATCTCTGTAACCTCCTCCAACCCCCTACAACCCTCCCTATCTCTGTAAGCTCCTCCAGCCCCAACAACCCTCCCTATCTCTATAACCTCCTCCAGCCCCCTGCAACCCTCCCTGTCTCTGTAAACTCCTCCAGCCCCTACAACCTTCCCTATCTCCAGAACCTCATCCAGCCCCTACAACCCTCCCTATCTCTGTCACCTCCTCCAACCCCTACACCCCTCCCTATCTCGGTCACCTCCTCCAACCCCCTACACCCCTCCCTATCTCTGTAACCTCCTCCAGCCACTACACCCCTCCCTATCTCTGTAAGCTCCTCCGGCCCCTACACCCCTCCCTATCTCTGCAACCTCCTCCAGCCCCTACACCCCTCCCTATCTCTGCAACCTCCTCCAGCCCCCTACACCCCTCCCTATCTCTGTAACCTCCTCCAGCCCCTACACCCTTCCCTATCTCTATAACCTCCTCCAGCCCCTATACCCTCCCTATCTCTATAACCTCCTCCAACGCCCTACACCCCTCCCTATCTCTGTAACCTCCTCCAGCTCCAACAACCCTCCCTATCTGTGTAACCTCATCCAGCCCCTACAACCCTCCCTATCTCAGTAAGCTCCTCCAGCCCTCCCTATCTCTGTAAGCTCCTCCAGCCCTCCCTATCTCTGTAACCTCCTCCAGCCCCTACACCCCTCCCTATCTCTGTAACCACATCCAGCCCCTACACCCCTCCCTATCTCTGTAACCTCCTCCAGCCCCTACACCCCTCCCTATCACTGTAACCTGCTCCAGCCCCTCCGCCCCTCCCAATCTCTGTAACCTCCTCCAGACCCTACAGCCCTCCCTATCTCTGTAACATCCTCCAGCCCCTATACCCCTCCCTATCTCTGTAACCTCCTCCAGCCCCTACACCCCTCCCTATGTCCGTAACGTCCTCCAGGCCCTACACCCTCCCTATCTCCATAAACTCCTCCAGCCACTTTACCCCTCCCTATGATTGTAACCTCCACCAGCCCGCTACACCCCTCCCTATCTCTGTAACCTCCTCCAGCCCCTACGGCCCTCGCTATCTCAATAACCTACACCAGCCCCTACACCCCTCCCTGTCTCTGTAACCTCCTCCAGCCCCTACACCCCTCCCTATCTCTGTAACCTCCTCCCGTCCCCTACACCCCTCCCTATCTCAGTAACCTCCTCCATCCCCTACACCCCTCGCTATCTCTGTAGCCACCTACAGCACCTACAATTCTCCCGATCTCTGTAACTTCCTCCATCACCTACACCCCTCCCTATCTCTGTAACCTCCTCCAGCCCCTACACCCCTCCCTATGTCTGTAACGTCCTCCAGGCCCTATGCCTCTCCCTATCTCCGTAAATTCCTCCAGCAACTTTACCCCTCCCTATCATTGTAACCTCCACCATCCCGCTACACCCCTCCCTATCTCTGTAACCTCCTCCAGCCCCTACGGCCCTCGCTATCTCTGTAACCTCCTCCAACCCCCTACACCCCTCCCTATCTCTGTAACCTCCTCCAGCCCCTACAACCCTCCCTATCTCTGTAAGCTCCTCCAGCCCCAACAACCCTCCCTATCTCTATAACCTCCTCCAGCCCCCTACAACCCTCCCAGTCTCTGTAAACTCCTCCAGCCCCTACAGCCTTCCCTATCTCTGTCACCTCCTCCAGCCCCTACAACCCTCCCTATCTCTGTCACCTCCTCCAACCCCTACACCCCTCCCTATCTCGGTCACCTCCTCCAACCCCTACACCCCTCCCTATCTCGGTCACCTCCTCCAACCCCTACACCCCTCCCTATCTCGGTCACCTCCTCCAGCCACTACACCCCTCCCTATCTCGGTCACCTCCTCCAGCCCCTACACCCCTCCCTATATCTGTAACCTCCTCCAGCCCCTACACCCCTCCCTATCTCTGTAACCTCCTCCAGCCCCTACACCCCTCCCTATCTCTGTAACCTCCTCCAGCCCCTACGGCCCTCCCTATCTCTGTAACCTCCTCCAGCCCCAACACCTCTCCCTATCTCTATAACCTCCTCCAGCCCCCTACACCCCTCACTAACTCTGTCACCTCCTCCAACCCCTACACCCCTCCCTATCTCTGTAACGTCCTCCAGCCCCTACACCCTTCCCTATCTCTGTAACCTCCTCCTGTCCCTACACCCCGCCCTATCTCTGTAACCTCCTCCAGCCCCTTCACCCCTCCCTATCTCTGTAACCTCCTCCAGCCGCTACACCCCTCCCTATCTCTGTAACCTCCTCCAGCCCTCCCTATCTCTGTAACCTCCTCCTGCCCCCTACACCCCTCCCTATCTCTGTAACCTCCTCCTGCCCCGACACCCCTCCCTATCTCTGTAACCTCCTCCAGCCCCTACACCCCTCCCTATCTCTGTCGCCTCCTCCAGCCCCCTACACCCCTCCCTATCTCTGTAACCTCCTCCAGCCCCTACACCCCTCCCTATCTCTGTAACCTCCTCCAGCCCCCTACGCCCCTCCCTATCTCTGTAAGCTCCTCCAGCCCTCCCTATCTCTGTAAGCTCCTCCAGCCCTCCCTATCTCTGTAAGCTCCTCCAGCCCTCCCTATCTCTGTAACCTCCTCCAGCCCCTACACCCCTCCCTATCTCTGTAACCTCCTCCAGCCCCTACACCCCTCCCTATCTCTGTAACCTCCTCCAGCCCCTACAACTCTCCCTATCTCTGTAACCTCCTCCAGCCCCTACAAAAGTCCCTCACTCTGTAACCTCCTACAGCCCTCCCTATCTCTGTAACCTCCTCCAGCCCCCTACACCCCTCCCTATCTCTGTAACCTCCTCCAGCCCCTACAAAAGTCCCTCACTCTGTAACCTCCTCCAGGCCACTACACCCCTCCCTATCTCTGTAACCTCCTCCAGCCCCTACAACCCTCCCTATCTCTGTAACCTCCTCCAGCCCCTACACACCTCCCTATCTCTGTAACCTCCTCCAGCCCCCTACACCCCTCCCTATCTCTGTAACCTCCTCCAGCCCCTACACCCCTCCCTATCTCTGTAACCTCCTGCAGCCCCTACACCCCTCCCTATCTCTGTAACCTCCTCCAGCCCCTACACCCCTCCCTCTCTCTGTAACCTCCTCCAGCCCCTACACCCCTCCCTATCTCTGTAACCTCCTCCAGCCCCTACACCCCTCCCTATCTCTGTAACCTCCTCCAGCCCCCTACACCCCTCCCTATCTCTGTAACCTCCTCCAGCCCCTACAAAAGTCCCTCGCTCTGTAACCTCCTCCAGCCCCTACACCCCTCCCTATCTCTGTAACCTCCTCCAGCCCCTACAACCCTCCCTATCTCTGTAACCTCCTCCAGCCCCTACACCCCTCCCTATCTCTGTAACCTCCTCCAGCCCCCTACACCCCTCCCTATCTCTGTAACCTCCTCCAGCCCCTACACCCCTCCCTATCTCTGTAACCTCCTGCAGCCCCTACACCCCTCCCTATCTCTGTAACCTCCTCCAGCCCCTACACCCCTCCCTCTCTCTGTAACCTCCTCCAGCCCCTACACCCCTCCCTATCTCTGTAACCTCCTCCAGCCCCTACACCCCTCCCTATCTCTGTAAGGGTGGGGAGGGTGCTGGCTGAGTTGGTGGGGTGGCTGAATGGTTGATTCGTGGTCCTAATGGACACGTTCTAATGTGTTTTCTCTCTCTCTCTCTCTCTCTGCCCCCCTTCTCTCTCTCTCTCTCTCTCTCTGCCCCCCTTCTCTCTCTCTCTCTCTCTGCCCCCCTTCTCTCTCTCTCTCTCTCTCTCTCTGCCCTTCTCTCTCTCTCTCTCTCTCTCTGCCCCCCTTCTCTCTCTCTCTCTCTCTCTCTCTGCCCCCCTTCTCTCTCTCTCTCTCTCTGCCCCCCTTCTCTCTCTCTCTCTCTCTCTACCCCCCACTTTGGTCCCCCCCCACAGCCGATCGGGGGAGGGATGTGTGAGACAGGTGGTTCTGGCCCCCTCCCTCCGCCGAGCTCCTACGTGACATCCCAGGAGGTCCGCTGCGTGCTGCACTGGTTCACCGGCTGGAGTCCGGCCCAGCGGGAGGTCTTCCTGGGCCAGCTGGTGAGGAGGGCGGTGCCGGGCAAGGTCTGGACGCTGCTGGATGCCCTGGGTGGGTTGGGCCTGTCGGAGCGGCCCCCCAGCCTCTTCCAGTGCCAGCTGCGGCTCTGGGACCGCTGGTTCGAGGGCTGGACGGAGATGGAGCGCAACGTCCTGGTGGCCAGGCTCGAGGACCTGGCGCCCGACTTCACCGCCCGCTTCTACCGCGAGGTGGCGGCCACGGCGGGCACAGACTGACCCCTCGACCCCCTGACCCCCGACCCATCCAACCTCGAACGCTGACCCCCGACCCGCCCAACATCGAACACTGACCCCTGTCTCCCCCCCCACCCCCCGACCCCCCCAACCTCCAACGCTGACCCCTGACCACCCCCCCCTCTATCCAACCTCGAATGCTGACCCTCGACTCCTGACCCGTTCAACCTAGAATGCTGACCCCTGACCCCCCCGACCCGCCCAACCTCGAACGCTGACCCCCCGACCCGCCCAACCTCGAACGCTGACCCCCCGACCCGCCCAACCTCGAACGCTGACCCCCCGACCCGCCCAACCTCGAACGCTGACCCCCCCGACCCGCCCAACCTCGAACGCTGACCCCCCCCGACCCGCCCAACCTCGAACGCTGACCCCCCCGACCCGCCCAACCTCGAACGCTGACCCCCCCGACCCGCCCAACCTCGAACGCTGACCCCCCCGACCCGCCCAACCTCGAACGCTGACCCCCCCCGACCCGCCCAACCTCGAACGCTGACCCCCCCCGACCCCGCCCAACCTCGAACGCTGACCCCCCCCGACCCGCCCAACCTCGAACGCTGACCCCCCCCGACCCGCCCAACCTCGAACGCTGACCCCCCCCGACCCGCCCAACCTCGAACGCTGACCCCCCCGACCCGCCCAACCTCGAACGCTGACCCCTGACCCCCCGACCCGCCCAACCTCGAACGCTGACCCCTGACCCCCCGACCCGCCCAACCTCGAACGCTGACCCCTGACCCCCCGACCCGCCCAACCTCGAACGCTGACCCCCCCGACCCGCCCAACCTCGAACGCTGACCCCCCCCGACCCGCCCAACCTCGAACGCTGACCCCCCCGACCCGCCCAACCTCGAACGCTGACCCCCCCGACCCGCCCAACCTCGAACGCTGACCCCCCCGACCCGCCCAACCTCGAACGCTGACCCCCCCGACCCGCCCAACCTCGAACGCTGACCCCCCCGACCCGCCCAACCTCGAACGCTGACCCCCCCCGACCCGCCCAACCTCGAACGCTGACCCCCCCGACCCGCCCAACCTCGAACGCTGACCCCCCCGACCCGCCCAACCTCGAACGCTGACCCCCCCGACCCGCCCAACCTCGAACGCTGACCCCCCCGACCCGCCCAACCTCGAACGCTGACCCCCCCGACCCGCCCAACCTCGAACGCTGACCCCTGACCCCCCAACCCGCCCAACCTCGAACGCTGTAACCACCCCCCCCCAATCCCCATCGTCCACTCGGAGCCTCAACACCGGGAAGAGGACGACGAGGACCGGTCTCTGCTCTGTGCCGCTCAAAGCTTTGGACATCCCGGAATCCCGGGAATACTGGACTTGACGTTGGGGAGGGGGGTTTATCCAGGAGTGAGACACCCCCACCCCCCCTCCTCCCCCTCCCCTAAATGTCATCGAACACTTCACTGCCCTGGGTGTTGGTTCACAGTTCATCCTGTTTTTTTTTAATAAAACATCCACTTTATTTCCACAAAGCTCACCCTCGCCCTCGGTTCTCGGTTTGTCCCGATCGTGTGAGGTGGGTGGTGGGGTCTGCGTGGCTTTGTGGGGGGGTGGGGGGGGGGGGAGCGCAGTGGTCAACGAGCTTGACCTCAGGGGTCGGAAGGTGACGACCTTTCGGGGAGGGGGCAGAGTCCGTTCTCCCGTCGGCCATGTTCTGTTCTGGCCCTTCCCGCTGTGGTCCGCGGGGTGGTCAAGCGGTTTGGGTGGGTGGGGGATGGGAAGGTGGGGGGTGGGGGGGGTGCGCAAGAGGGGTCAGGCCAGCCTCCAGCTGCCGGCGTGGTGGACTCGCCCCCTCCCCCCCCGCAGCTTGTGGTAAACCCCCACCCCCAGCGCACCCCCGACCACGGCGACCCCCAGAGCTCCACAGACGGCCACTGCCGCCGTCCCCGGCATCTTCTGACCCTCCGCCTCGGGAGGGGGGAGGGAACTGGGTCCGCTTGCTGACCTGCGGAGGGGTGGGGAGAAAAGAGAGAGAAGAGGAGAGGTCAGGGGGTCAAAACACAGCCGAAATTGGAGAGCTATTCGGTCGGTTGGTACCAAGGTCAACGAGGAGGGGAAAAATTGGAGGACCGGGGAAAGCCAGAAACACGCACGGACAGATAGGATAGTAAGCATTTCCCTCGTTTTTAAGAAGAGTTAACAAAGCAGAGCGTTGGCCCCATAGGAATTGAGCCTGGGGGGTGGGGGTGGTTAATAATGGAACATAAGGAGATGGCAGATGAATTGAGTCAGGAACTGGAAGGAAGGGAGGAACTCTGGAAAATTACAGCCGCCAGGGAAGTGGCCCTGAGTAAATTGTTGGGAGCCGAGGGGCTGACAAATCCCCTCTTCCCCCACACCCCCCCACCACCTACCCAGGTGCAGATGGACTTCTCCCCAGGGTCTTAGGAAGAAGTGACTCGCGAGAGAGTTGACGTGTTGGTTTTTAATTTTCCAAAATTTCCTGGATTTGGGGATGGTTCCCTTCGATTGGAAAAGAGCGAATGCAACTCTCATTCAGAAAGGGAGGCAGACAGAAGGCAGGAAATTTTGAGCCAGTTAAGCCTAACACCTGTCAGAGGGAACATGTTAGAAGCTATTATTCAAGACGTTATAAGCATGGGCACTTCGGGAAAAATTCGAGGTAATCAGGCAGAGTCACCATGGTTTTGTGAAAGGGCAATTGTGTTTAAACTAATTTATTGAAGGAGTCACATGTGCTGTGGGTAGAGGGGAACCGGTGGATGTGCTGCATTTCGATTTCCAGAAGGCATTTGATAAGGTGCCACATCAAAGGTTATTGTAGACAATAAAAGCTCGTGGTGTCGGGGGTAACATAATAGGCTGGATAGAAGATTGGCTAGCTAACAGGAAATTAGAGACACATGCAATAAAGGAACATCTGTATTTATGGATGAGTTTAATCTGCCTATAGATTGGGCAAATCAAATTAGTAACAATACCATAGAGGAGGAATTCCTGGAGTGTATACGGGATGCTTTTCTGGACCCAATACGTTGAGGAACCAGCTCGAGAACAGGCCATTCCAGACTGGGCATTGTGTAAAGGGAAAGGAATAATTGGTAATCTAGTTGTGTGAGGCCCCTTGGGGATGAGTGACCTTAATATGATAGAATTCTTCATCAAGATGGAGAGTGATGCAGTTGCTTCTGAAACTAGGTCCTGAATCTTAATAAAGGAAACTACGATGGTATGAGGTGCGAGTTGGCGATGATGGATTGGGGAACGTTACTGAAAAGGGGGTGATGGTGGATAGGCATTGGCAAACATTCAAAGAGCGCATGGGTGAACTGCAACAATTGTTGATTCCTGTCTGGCGCAAAAGTAAAACAGGAAAGATGGACAAACCATGGCTTACAGATTAGAGATAGTATTAGCTCCAAGGAAGAGGCATACAAATTGGCCAGAAAAAAACAACAGACCTGAGGATTGGGAGCAGTTTAGAATTCAGCAAAGGAGGACCAAGGGATTGATTAAGAAGGGGAAAATAGAGTGCGAGAGTAAGTTTGCGGGGAACATAAAAACTGACTGTAAAAGTCTCTACAGGTATGTGAAGAGAAAAAGATTGGTGAAGACAAATGTAGGTCCCTTACAGTCAGGAACAGGGGGATTTATAACGGGGAACCGAGAAATGGCTGACCAACTAAATACATAGATAAAAGCAAAAAAACTGTGGATGCTGGAAATCCAAAACAAAAACTAAGCACATACTTTGGTTCTGTCTTCACAAAGGAAGACACTAAATAACATAGCAGAAATGTTGGGGAACACAAGGTTTAGTGAGAGGGAGGAACTGAAAGAAATCAGTATTAGTCGGGAAATGGTGTTGGGGAAATTGATGGGATTGAAGGCCAATAAATCCCCATGGCCTGATCATCTACATCCCAGAGTACTTAAGGAAGTGGCCCTAGAAATAGTGGATGCATTGGTGGTCATCTTCTGAGATTCTGTAGACTCTAGAACAGTTCCTACAGATTGGAGGGTAGCTAATGTAACCCCACTATTTAAAAAGGGAGGGAGAGAGAAAACAGGGAATTATAGACCAGTCAGCCTGACGTGGGTAGTGGGGATAATTCTAGAGTCCACTATAAAATATTTAATAGTTGAGCACTTGGAAAACAGTGGCAGAATCGGACAGAGTCAGCATGGATTTATGAAAGGGGAATCATCCTGGACAAATCTACTGGAATTTCTCAAAGATGTGACTAGTATTGATGAGGGGGGAGCCAGTGGATGTGGTTTATTTGGACTTTCAGAAGGCTTTCGACAAAGTCCCACATAAGAGATCGGGGTGTAAAATTAAGGCGCATGGGATTGGGGGTAGTGTGTTGAGATGGATAGAAAACTGGTTAGCAGACAGGAAACAGAGTAGGAATAAACGGGTCTTTTTCTGAATGGCAGACAGTGACTAGTGGGGTACCGCAGGGATCGGTGCTGGGACCCCAGCTACTCACAATATCTATTCATGATTTAGATGAGGGAATTAAATGTAATATCTCCAGATTTGCAGATGACACAAAGCTGAGTGGGAGGGTGAGCTGTGAGGGGGGATGCAGAGATGCTTCAGTGTGATTTGGACAAGCTGAGTGAGTGGATAAATGCATGACAGATGCAGTGTAATGTGGTTAAATGTGAGGTTATCCACTTTGGTAGCAAAAACAGGAAGGCAGATTATTATCTGAATGGCTACGAATTGAGAGAGGGGGATGTGCAACGAGACCTGGGTGTCCTTGTACACCAATCGCTGAAGGTAAACATGCAGGAGCAGCAGGCGGTAAAGAAGGTAAATGGTATGTTGACCTTCATAGCGAGAGGATTCGAGTACAGGAACAGGGATGTCTTGCTGCAATTGTACAGGGCCTTGGTGAGACCACACCTGGAATATTGTGTACAGTTTTGGTCTCCTTATCTGAGGAAGGATGTTCTTGTTATAGAGGGAGAGCAGCGAAGGTTTACCAGACTGATTCCTGGGATGGTGGGACTGACATATGAGGAGAAATTGAGTGGGTTAGGATTATATTCGCTGGAGTTCAGAAGAATGAGGGGGGGGGATCTCATAGAAACCTATAAAATTCTAACAGGACCAGACAGGGTAGATGCAGGAAGGATGTTCCCGATGGTGGTGGTGGGGGGAGTCCAGAACCAGGGGGGGTCACAGTCTAAGGATACGGGGTAGAACATTTAGGACTGAGATGAGGAGAAACGTCTTCACCCAGAGAGCGGTGAGCCTGTGGGATTCAACACCACAGAGAGGAGTTGAGGCCCAAACATTGTGTGTTTTCAAGAAGGAGTTAGATAGAGCTCTTGGGGGGTGAAAGGGATCAGAGGGTATGGGGAGAAAGCGGGAGCAGGATATTGAGTTGGATGATCAGCCATGATCATGATGAATGAGGGGGGAGCAGGGCTGGAAGGGCTGAATGGTCTACCTCCCCGGTCCTAGTTTCTACATAACAGGAAACAGAGTTGGTACAAATGGTCATTTTCTGTAACGAGTGCTGTGCCACAGGGATCAGCGCTGGGACCTCAACTGTTTACAATTGATATAAATGACTTGGATGAAGGGATGGTGGCCAGATTTGCTGATGACTCAAAGGTAGGTAGGAAAGTAAGTTATGAAGTGGACTTGAGGAGACGACAAAGGAGTATACATGGGTTAAGTGAGAGGGCAAAGATCTGGCAAATAGAGTATATTGTGGGAAAATGTGAAACTGTTCATTTTGGCAGGTAGAATAAAAGAAGCATATTATCTAAATGGTGAGAGATTGCAGAGCTATAAGGTACAGAGGGATCTGGGTGTCCTAGTGCATGAATCACAGAAGGTTAGTGTGAAGTGTATTATCTAAATGGTGAGAGATTGCAGAGCTCTGAGGTACAGAGGGATCTGGGTGTCCTAGTGCATGAATCACAGAAGGTTAGTATGAAGTGTATTATCTAAATGGTGAGAGATTGCAGAGCTCTGAGACACAGAGGGATCTGGGTGTCCCAGTGCATGAATCACAGAAGGTTAGTGTGCAGGTACAGCAGGTCATTAGGAAAGCTAATAGAAAGTTATCATTTATTGTGAGGGGGAGTTGAATATAAAAGTAGGGAGGTGATGCTTCAGTTGTACAGGGCACTGGTGAGACCACATCTGGAGTGCCGTGTACAGAGTTGGTCTCCTTATTTAAGGAAGGATGTAAATACGTGGGAAGCAGTTCAGAGAAGGTTTACCAGACTCATACCAGGAATGTGCAGGCTGTTTTATGAGGGAAGGTCGGACAGGTTAGGCTTGTACCCGCTGGAGTTTAGAAGAGGGAGAGGCGACTCGATTGAAACCTTTAAGATCCTGAGGGGGGTCTCGGACAGGGTGGGATGTCGAGCGGACGTTTCCTCTTGTGGGAGAATCTAGAACGGCGGGGGTGGGGGGGGGCGGTCACATTAAAAATGAGGGGTCGCCCATTTAGGACAGACATGAGGAGAAATTATTTCTCTCCGAGGGTGGTGAGTGTTTGGAACTCTCTCTCTCTCAAAAGGCGGTGGGAAGCGGAGTCTCAGAATATTTTTACGGCAGAGAGAGACATAATCTTGATTAACAAGGGGGTGAAAGGTTATCGGGGGGAGGCAGGGAATGTGGGGTTCAGCCTACAACCAGATCAGCCACCGTCTTATTGAATGGGGGTAGCAGAGTTCGAGGGGCTGAATGGCCTACTCCTATTTTGTATGCTCGTTTTTAACCTGTGTTGGTAGGTCAGTCAATGTCTGACTCAAAAAGCAGTCACCCGGTACGGGCCAGGCGATGATTCAATCGGTCGGTCTTTCGGTCAGTCAGTCACCAATAGGCCGATCAAAACGCAGTCATTTGCTCACTTAACGTATCAGACTCTGTATCTAACCCCGTGCTGTACCTGTCCTGAGTGTGTTTGATGGGGACAGTGTAGAGGGAGCTTTACTCTGTATCTAACCCCGTGCTGTACCTGTCCTGGGAGTGTTTGATGGGCACAGTGTAGAGGGAGATTTACTCTGTATCTAACACCGTGCTGTACCTGTCCTGGGAGTGTTTGATGGGGACAGTGTAGAGGGAGCTTTACTCTGTATCTAACCCCGTGCTGTACCTGTCCTGGGAGTGTTTGATGGGGACGGTGTAGAGGGAGATTTACTCTGTATCTAACCCCGTGCTGTACCTGTCCTGGGAGTGTTTGATGGGGACGGTGTAGAGTGATCTTTACTCTGTATCTAACCCCGTGCTGTACCTGTCCTGGGAGTGTTTGATGGGGAAAGTGTAGAGGGAACTTTACTCTGTATCTAACCCCGTGCTGTACCTGTCCTGGGAGTGTTTGATGGGGTCAGTGTAGAGGGAGATTTACTCTGTATCTAACCCCGTGCTGTACCTGTCCTGGGAGTGTTTGATGGGGACAGTGTAGAGGGAGCTTTACTCTGTATCTAACCCCGTGCTGTACCTGTCCTGGGAGTGTTTGATGGGGAAAGTGTAGAGGGAGCTTTACTCTGTATCTAACCCCGTGCTGTACCTGTCCTGGGAGTGTTTGATGGAGACAGTATAGAGGGAGATTTACTCTGTATCTAACCCCGTGCTGTACCTGTCCTGGGAGTGTTTGATGGGGACGGTGTAGATAGAGCTTTACTCTGTATCTAACCCTGTGCTGTACCTGTCCTGGGAGTGTTTGATGGGGACAGTATAGAGGGAGATTTACTCTGTATCTAACCCCGTGCTGTACCTGTCCTGGGAGTGTTTGATGGGGACGGTGTAGAGGGAGATTTACTCTGTATCTAACCCCGTGCTGTACCTGTCCTGGGAGTGTTTGATGGGGACAGTGTAGAGGGGGATTTACTCTGTATCTAACCCCGTGCTGTACCTGTCCTGGGAGTGTTTGATGGGGACAGTGTAGAGGGAGATTTACGCTGTATCTAACACCGTGCTGTACCTGTCCTGGGAGTGTTTGATGGGGACGGTGTAAAGAGAGCTTTACTCTGTATCTAACCCCGTGTTGTACCTGTCCTGGGAGTGTTTGATGGGGTCAGTGTAGAGGGAGCTTTACTCTGTATCTAACCCCGTGCTGTACCTGTCCTGGGAGTGTTTGATGGGCACAGTGTAGAGGGAGATTTACTCTGTATCTAACACCGTGCTGTACCTGTCCTGGGAGTGTTTGATGGGGTCAGTGTAGAGGGAGCTTTACTCTGTATCTAACCCCGTGCTGTACCTGTCCTGGGAGTGTTTGATGGGCACAGTGTAGAGGGAGATTTACTCTGTATCTAACACCGTGCTGTACCTGTCCTGGGAGTGTTTGATGGGGACAGTGTAGAGGGAGATTTACTCTGTATCTAACCCCGTGCTGTACCTGTCCTGGGAGTGTTTGATGGGGTCAGTGTAGAGGGAGCTTTACTCTGTGTCTAACCCCGTGCTGTACCTGTCCTGGGAGTGTTTGATGGGGACAGTGTAGAGGGAGCTTTACTCTGTATCTAACCCCGTGCTGTACCTGTCCTGGGAGTGTTTGATGGGGACGGTGTAGAGTGATCTTTACTCTGTATCTAACCCCGTGCTGTACCTGTCCTGGGAGTGTTTGATGGGGACAGTGTAGAGGGAGATTTACTCTGTATCTAACCCCGTGCTGTACCTGTCCTGGGAGTGTTTGATGGGGACAGTGTAGAGGGAGCTTTACTCTGTATCTAACCCCGTGCTGTACCTGTCCTGGGAGTGTTTGATGGGGACGGTGTAGAGGGAGCTTTACTCTGTATCTAACCCCGTGCTGTACCTGTCCTGGGAGTGTTTGATGGGGACAGTGTAGAGGGAGCTTTACTCTGTATCTAACCCCGTGCTGTACCTGTCCTGGGAGTGTTTGATGGGGACGGTGTAGAGGGAGCTTTACTCTGTATCTAACCCCGTGCTGTACCTGTCCTGGGAGTGTTTGATGGGGACAGTGTAGAGGGAGCTTTACTCTGTATCTAACCCCGTGCTGTACCTGTCCTGGGAGTGTTTGATGGGGATGGTGTAGAGGGAGATTTACTCTGTATCTAACCCCGTGCTGTACCTGTCCTGGGAGTGTTTGATGGGGACAGTGTAGAGGGAGATTTACTCTGTATCTAACCCCGTGCTGTACCTGTCCTGGGAGTGTTTGATGGGGACAGTGTAGAGGGAGATTTACTCTGTATCTAACCCCGTGCTGTACCTGTCCTGGGAGTGTTTGATGGGGACGGTGTAGAGGGAGATTTACTCTGTATCTAACCCCGTGCTGTACCTGTCCTGGGAGTGTTTGATGGGGAAAGTGTAGAGGGAGCTTTACTCTGTATCTAACCCCGTGCTGTACCTGTCCTGGGAGTGTTTGATGGAGACAGTATAGAGGGAGATTTACTCTGTATCTAACCCCGTGCTGTACCTGTCCTGGGAGTGTTTGATGGGGACGGTGTAGATAGAGCTTTACTCTGTATCTAACCCTGTGCTGTACCTGTCCTGGGAGTGTTTGATGGGGACAGTATAGAGGGAGATTTACTCTGTATCTAACCCCGTGCTGTACCTGTCCTGGGAGTGTTTGATGGGGACGGTGTAGAGGGAGATTTACTCTGTATCTAACCCCGTGCTGTACCTGTCCTGGGAATGTTTGATGGGGACGGTGTAAAGAGAGCTTTACTCTGTATCTAACCCGGTGCTGTACCTGTCCTGGGAGTGTTTGATGGGGTCAGTGTAGAGGGAGATTTACTCTGTATCTAACCCCGTGCTGTACCTGTCCTGGGAGTGTTTGATGGGGACAGTGTAGAGGGGGATTTACTCTGTATCTAACCCCGTGCTGTACCTGTCCTGGGAGTGTTTGATGGGGACAGTGTAGAGGGAGATTTACGCTGTATCTAACACCGTGCTGTACCTGTCCTGGGAGTGTTTGATGGGGACGGTGTAAAGAGAGCTTTACTCTGTATCTAACCCGGTGCTGTACCTGTCCTGGGAGTGTTTGATGGGGTCAGTGTAGAGGGAGATTTACTCTGTATCTAACCCCGTGCTGTACCTGTCCTGGGAGTGTTTGATGGGGACAGTGTAGAGGGAGATTTACTCTGTATCTAACCCCGTGCTGTACCTGTCCTGGGAGTGTTTGATGGGGACAGTGTAGAGGGAGATTTACTCTGTATCTAACCCCGTGCTGTACCTGTCCTGGGAGTGTTTGATGGGGACAGTATAGAGGGAGCTTTACTCTGTATCTAACCCCGTGCTGTACCTGTCCTGGGAGTGTTTGATGGGGACAGTGCAGAGGGAGCTTTACTCTGTATCTAACCCCGTGCTGTACCTGTCCTGGGAGTGTTTGATGGGGATGGTGTTGAGGGAGATTTACTCTGTATCTAACCCCGTGCTGTACCTGTCCTGGGAGTGTTTGATGGGGGCAGTGTAGAGTGATCTTTACTCTGTATCTAACCCCGTGCTGTACCTGTCCTGGGAGTGTTTGATGGGGACAGTGTAGAGGGAGATTTCCTCTGTATCTAACCCCGTGCTGTACCTGTGCTGGGAATGTTTGATGGGGACAGTGTAGAGGGAGCTTTACTCTGTATCTAACCCCGTGCTGTACCTGTCCTGGGAGTGTTTGATGGGGACAGTGTAGAGGGAGCTTTACTCTGTATCTAACCCCGTGCTGTACCTGTCCTGGGAGTGTTTGATGGGGACGGTCTAGAGGGAGATTTACTCTGTATCTAACCCCGTGCTGTACCTGTCCTGGGAGTGTTTGATGGGGACGGTGTAGAGGGAGATTTACTCTGTATCTAACCCCGTGCTGTACCTGTCCTGGGAGTGTTTGATGGGGACAGTGTAGAGGGAGCTTTACTCTGTATCTAACCCCGTGCTGTACCTGTCCTGGGAGTGTTTGATGGGGACGGTGTAGAGGGAGATTTACTCTGTATCTAACCCCCGTGCTGTACCTGTCCTGGGAGTGTTTGATGGGGATGGTGTAGAGGGAGATTTACTCTGTATCTAACCCCGTGCTGTACCTGTCCTGGGAGTGTTTGATGGGGACGGTGTAGAGGGAGCTTTACTCTGTATCTAACCCCGTGCTGTACCTGTCCTGCGAGTGTTTGATGGTGATGGTGTAGAGGGAGCTTTTCTCTGTATCTAACCCCGTGCTGTACCTGTCCTGGGAGTGTTTGATGGGGACAGTGTAGAGGGAGATTTACTCTGTATCTAACCCCGTGCTGTACCTGTCCTGGGAGTGTTTGATGGAGTGAGTGTAGAGGGATATTTACTCTGTATCTAACCCCGTGCTGTACCTGTCCTGGGAGTGTTTGATGGGGACAGTGTAGAGGGAGATTTACTCTGTATCTATCCCTGTGCTGTACCTGTCCTGGGAGTGTTTGATGGGGACAGTGTAGAGGGAGCTTTACTCTGTATCTAACCCCGTGCTGTACCTGCCCTGAGAGTGTTTGATGGGGACAGTGTAGAGGGAGCTTTACTATGTATCTAACCCCGTGCTGTACCTGTCCTGGGAGTGTTTGATGGGGACAGTGTAGAGGGAGCTTTACTCTGTATCTAACCCCGTGCTGTACCTGTCCTGGGAGTGTTTGATGGGGACAGTGTAGAGGGAGATTTACTCTGTATCTAACCCCGTGCTGTACCTGATGCTGATAGCAGTACAGTTTTTTCCTGCGACCCTCAGTTGCAGTCTGCCCGCGCTGATGATCTCTTCCAGGCGCCAATACAGGGATGTGATGGAATGGTTCGAACATCCGGAATATTCCCAGAGCTCGAGGCACAGCTCGTAGCCGCTGCACACGTGCGGGTTTTGAATGTGGCATCTGGACAACGAGGGAGAGAAAGTTTCAAAATTTCTCCAGCACTTCTCGTCACCTCGAAACACCCCAAAGCTTGAGAGCCAACTCCCACAAACAGCATCCTGAGAATGACCCTCCGACAGCGCGGCTCTCCCTCGGCGCTGACCCTCCGACAGCGCGGCTCTCCCTCGGCGCTGACCCTCCGACGGCGCGGCTCTCCCTCGGCGCTGACCCTCCGACGGCGCGGCTCTCCCTCGGCGCTGACCCTCCGACGGCGCGGCTCTCCCTCGGCGCTGACCCTCCGACGGCGCGGCTCTCCCTCGGCGCTGACCCTCCGACGGCGCGGCTCTCCCTCGGCGCTGACCCTCCGACGGCGCGGCTCTCCCTCGGCGCTGACCCTCCGACGGCGCGGCTCTCCCTCGGCGCTGACCCTCCGACGGCGCGGCTCTCCCTCGGCGCTGACCCTCCGACGGCGCGGCTCTCCCTCGGCGCTGACCCTCCGACGGCGCGGCTCTCCCTCGGCGCTGACCCTCCGACGGCGCGGCTCTCCCTCGGCGCTGACCCTCCGACGGCGCGGCTCTCCCTCGGCGCTGACCCTCCGACGGCGCGGCTCTCCCTCGGCGCTGACCCTCCGACGGCGCGGCTCTCCCTCGGCGCTGACCCTCCGACGGCGCGGCTCTCCCTCGGCGCTGACCCTCCGACGGCGCGGCTCTCCCTCGGCGCTGACCCTCCGACGGCGCGGCTCTCCCTCGGCGCTGACCCTCCGACGGCGCGGCTCTCCCTCGGCGCTGACCCTCCGACGGCGCGGCTCTCCCTCGGCGCTGACCCTCCGACGGCGCGGCTCTCCCTCGGCGCTGACCCTCCGACGGCGCGGCTCTCCCTCGGCGCTGACCCTCCGACGGCGCGGCTCTCCCTCGGCGCTGACCCTCCGACGGCGCGGCTCTCCCTCGGCGCTGACCCTCCGACGGCGCGGCTCTCCCTCGGCGCTGACCCTCCGACGGCGCGGCTCTCCCTCGGCGCTGACCCTCCGACGGCGCGGCTCTCCCTCGGCGCTGACCCTCCGACGGCGCGGCTCTCCCTCGGCGCTGACCCTCCGACGGCGCGGCTCTCCCTCGGCGCTGACCCTCCGACGGCGCGGCTCTCCCTCGGCGCTGACCCTCCGACGGCGCGGCTCTCCCTCGGCGCTGACCCTCCGACGGCGCGGCTCTCCCTCGGCGCTGACCCTCCGACGGCGCGGCTCTCCCTCGGCGCTGACCCTCCGACGGCGCGGCTCTCCCTCGGCGCTGACCCTCCGACGGCGCGGCTCTCCCTCGGCGCTGACCCTCCGACGGCGCGGCTCTCCCTCGGCGCTGACCCTCCGACGGCGCGGCTCTCCCTCGGCGCTGACCCTCCGACGGCGCGGCTCTCCCTCGGCGCTGACCCTCCGACGGCGCGGCTCTCCCTCGGCGCTGACCCTCCCCACCCCCCCCCCCGCCCCAACCACCCCGGACGCCGCGGCGCGGGGTCAGAGTCCAGCGCTCCACCTCTGCCCCGTTGCCTGGTTACCTGGGGATGTCGGTGACGTTGAGGAGACTCTCAGCCACACCTCGCGCGTCCCGCTCCTCCATCCCCTGGCACTCTGGGCTCGCGCGGACTCCGATCCGGACGCCGGCCTGGTCTTCGGGCTGAGCGGGTTGGTTGGGGACTGCGGGGGGAGGGGGGGGAGGGAGCGGGGTCGAGCGGGAGACGGTGGGGATTGGGGGCCTCGCTGTAGCGGCCGTTGTCCGGTCCTCGCCATGGCGACAGAGGCGTCCATCCGGGCAGAAGAGGAGTCCACGGAATCCGGGCACCTGTAACCCAGACAGAGAGAAAGAGAGGGAGTAGGTCGGAGGGATAAGCGGGCGTAGGGGTGAGGGGTGCGCCCTTAGCTACTACACCAAGCCTCCCTACCTGGATGCTGTCACCCGCCTTGCACCGGAGCCACGCTGACCCTTGCACTTTGACCTCAAAGGCGTTCTCCCCTACGCACCGATGCAGGTAGCAGTGGCCGGTCATCGGCACCTCAGTGTCCGAGGAGGAGGAGGGAGCCTGGTTCAGAGGGGAAGAGAGAGAGAGAGAAGGGTCAGGGGTCAAAGGGCGTCGTATCTACCCAGCCTTTCCCCCTCCACCCAGCGACTCCCGCCCACACGAGGGGCTCGAAGGAGGACGGTCCCAGCTTCTCCAGCCACTCTGCGTCCTCTGCATACCCGCTCGTCCCATTCCCGTTGGGGTGGGGTTGGGGTGGGGGTTCTTGACCGGAGGGAGTTTGACTTTAACCACCCCTTCCCCCAACCCCACCCTTTCCCAGACTCACCGCCCTGGTCAGGTTTGCGAAGAAACAGCGGCTCCACTCCCCGTAGATCTCTCCGCTCGCGCTCAGATTCCCGGCCTTCTGTCCGTTCTTCTCCTTCCAGCATTCACTCTGTCGGGCGTAAACGGATCAATCGGTTCCGTTGTCCAGGAAAGCCAGTCGAAGGGGCAAAGATCGGGGCTAACCTTGGCTCGGCCGGGTATTTATTTGCAGAACGAAACGCTACAAGCGTGTACCTCCTAACTCACCCAACAAAGCATCTCAGTCAGTGTCTCTTTATAATCTGCTCAAGGAAAAGCCCAATTGATGTCCCTTAACCTGGCGAATAATTAAACCTGATTGCTGTACAATTAGCTCACCCAAGGACCCCCCCCAAAACTCTCTAAACCAACACTCCCGACTACCTCAGACCTATCTGACCCCAGATTTCCTCCCCGTACAAACTTTCCCCCAGTCTCCCCCATGTTTTTTTTTTATTGCCCATCCCAAATTGCCCTTGAGGGCTGAGTGGCTGGCTTAGGCCGTTTCGGAGGGGCATTTCAGAGTTAACCACATTGCTGTGGGTCTGGAGTCACAGGTAGGCCAGACTGGGTAAGGAGGGCAGATTTCCCTACCTAACGGGGATGTGTGAACCAGATGGGGTTTTTACATCAATCGACAATGGTTCCATGCTCATCGTTAGACTTTTAATTTCCAGTCTTTTATTGAATTCTAATTCCACCATCTGCCCATGGTGGAATTGAACTCAGGTCCCCAGAGGATTGCCCTGGGTCTCTAAATTACTAGCCCGGTGAAAATACAACTACGCCACCTCCTTCCCTTCAACCACTGCAGCCCCTGTGGTGTAGGTACACCCACGGCGCTGTTAGGGAGCGATTTCCAGGATTTTGTCCCTGTGGTGTAGGTACACCCACAGCGCTGTTAGGGAGGGAGTTCCAGGATTTTGTCCCTGTGGTGTAGGTACACCCACAGTGCTGTTAGGGAGGGAGTTCCAGGATTTTGTCCCTGTGGTGTAGGTACACGCACGGCACTGTTAGAGAGGGAGCTCCAGGATTTTGACTCAGCGACAGTGAAGGAACGGCCGATATATTTCCAAGTCGGGATGGTGAGGGGCTCGGAGGAGAACTTCCAGGTGGTGGGTGTTCCCCATGTGTCTGCTGCCCTTGTCCTTCTAGATGGTGGCGGTCATGGGTTTGGAAGGTGCTGTCGAAGGAGCCTTGGTGAGTTGCTGCAGTGCATCTTGTAGATGATACACACGCTGCTGCTACTGTGCGTCGGTGGGTGGAGGGAGTGAATGTTTGTGAATGGGGTGCCGATCGAGCGGGGGCTGCTTTGTCCTGGACGGTGTCGAGCTTCTCGAGTGTTGTGGGAGCTGCAACTCATCCAGGCAAGTGGCGAGTGTCCCATCCCACTCCTGACTTGTGCCTTGTAGGTGGTGGGCAGGCTTTGGGGGACTGGGATCTCCATTTCCTGGCCTGTTGGGGAGTCTGGTTGAGGGGATGGGTCAGACACTGACCTCTGCCTCTCTCTAACCAGGTCAGAGCAGCCAAAACACACACACAGGGATGAATGAATTGCTAACGTGTTGATTGGAGACATCTGGCCAGGATCTTTTGAGCTGAGACTGCCCAAACTTCACTGCTTACCCCATTCACGAGTGGTTTATAAACACGACATCCGTCCAGAAACTCATCAGTCAAGCAACTGGCTTTGTCCATGTGCAGGTAGTGACATCCCAGTCCACTGTCAGAGAGGGAGAGAGAGTCAGGACCCAGAGGAAACAACAGACAATCCCAATGGACCCCAACCCCTTCCCCTTCACTCCCACTGTACACAATCCCAATCCCAAACCCCTTCCCCTTCACTCCCACCGTACACAATCCCAATGGACCCAAACCCCTTCCCCTTCACTCCCACCGTACACAATCCCAATGGACCCCAACCCCTTCCCCTTCACTCCCACTGTACACAATTCCTATAGACCCAAACCCCTTCCCATTCACTCCCACCATACACAATCCCAATGGACCCCAACCCCTTCACTCCCACCGTACACAATCCCCATGGACCCAAACCCCTTCCCATTCAGTCCCACCGTACACAATCCCAATGGACCCAAACCCCTTCCCCTTCACTCCCACTGTACACAATCCCAATGGACCCAAACCCCTTCCCGTTCACTCCCACCGTACACAATTCCAATGGACCCAAACCCCTTCCCCTTCACTCCCACCATACACAATCCCAATGGACCCAAACCTTTCCCGTTAACTCCCACTGTACAAAATCCCAATGGACCCAAACCCCTTCCCCTTCACTCCCACTGTACACAATCCCACTCCCAAACCCCTTCCCCTTCACTCCCACCGTACACAATCCCAATCCCAAACCCCTTCCCCTTCACTCCCACCGTACACAATCCCAATGGACCCAAACCCCTTCCCCTTCACTCCCACTGTACACAATCCCAATGGACCCAAACCCCTTCCCATTCAATCCTACCGTACACAATCCCAATGGACCCAAACCCCTTCCCCTTCACTCCCACCGTACACAATCCCAATGGACCCCAACCCATTCCCCTTCACTCCCACCGTACACAATCCCAATGGACCCCAACCCCTTCCCCTTCACTCCCACCGTACACAATCCCAATGGACCCAAACCCCTTCCCATTCACTCCTACCGTACACAATCCCAATGGACCCAAACCCCTTCCCATTCACTCCCACTGTACACAATCCCAATGGACCCAAACCCCTTCCCCTTCACTCCCACCGTACGCAATCCCAATGGACCCCAACCCCTTCCCCTTCACTCCCACCGTACACAATCCCAATGGACCCCAACCCCTTCCCCTTCACTCCCACCGTACACAATCCCAATGGACCCCAACCCCTTCCCCTTCACTCCCACTGTACACAATCCCAATAGACCCAAACCCCTTCCCATTCACTCCCACCATACACAATCCCAATGGACCCCAACCCCTTCACTCCCACCGTACACAATCCCCATGGACCCAAACCCCTTCCCATTCGCTCCCACTGTACACAATCCCAATCCCCTTCCCCTTCACTCCCACCGTACACAATCCCAATGGACCCAAACCCCTTCCCCTTCACTCCCACCATACACAATCCCAATGGACCCAAACCTTTCCCGTTCACTCCCACTGTACAAAATCCCAATGGACCCAAACCCCTTCCCCTTCACTCCCACTGTACACAATCCCAATCCCAAACCCCTTCCCCTTCACTCCCACCGTACACAATCCCAATCCCAAACCCCTTCCCCTTCACTCCCACCGTACACAATCCCAATGGACCCAAACCCCTTCCCCTTCACTCCCACTGTACACAATCCCAATGGACCCAAACCCCTTCCCATTCACTCCTACCGTACACAATCCCAATGGACCCAAACCCCTTCCCCTTCACTCCCACCGTACACAATCCCAATGGACCCCAACCCCTTCCCCTTCACTCCCACCGTACACAATCCCAATGGACCCCAACCCCTTCCCCTTCACTCCCACCGTACACAATCCCAATGGACCCCAACCCCTTCCCCTTCACTCCCACTGTACACAATCCCAATAGACCCAAACCCCTTCCCATTCACTCCCACCATACACAATCCCAATGGACCCCAACCCCTTCCCCTTCACTCCCACCGTACACAATCCCCATGGACCCAAACCCCTTCCCGTTCGCTCCCACTGTACACAATTCCAATCCCAAACCCCTTCCCATTCACTCCTACCGTACACAATCCCAATGGACCCAAACCCCTTCCCCTTCACTCCCACCGTACACAATCCCAATGGACCCAAACCACTTCCCCTTCGCTCCCACTGTACACAATCCCAATGGACCCAAATCCTTTCCCGTTCACTCCCACCGTACACAATCCCAATGGACCCAAACCCCTTCCCCTTCACTCCCACTGTACACAATCCCAATCCCAAACCCCTTCCCCTTCACTCCCACCGTACACAATCCCAATGGACCCAAACCCCTTCCCATTCACTCCCACCATACACAATCCCAATGGACCCAAACCCCTTCCCATTCACTCCCACCGTACACAATCCCAATGGACGCAAACCCCTTCCCCTTCACTCCCACCGTACACAATCCCAATGGACCCAAACCCCTTCCCCTTCACTCCCACCGTACACAATCCCAATGGACCCAAACCCCTTCCCCTTCACTCCCACTGTACACAATCCCAATCCCAAACCCCTTCCCCCTCACTCCCACCGTACACAATCCCAATGGACCCAAACCCCTTCCCCTTCACTCCCACCGTACACAATCCCAATGGACCCAAATCCTTTCCCGTTCACTCCCACCGTACGCAATCCCAATGGACCCAAACCCCTTCCCGTTCACTCCCACCGTACACAATCCCAATGGACCCAAACCCCTTCCCCTTCACTCCTACCATACACAATCCCAATGGACCCAAATCCTTTCCCGTTCACTCCCAGTGTACACAATCCCAATGGACCCAAACCCCTTCCCCTTCACTCCCAGTGTACACAATCCCAATCCCAAATCCCTTCCCCTTCACTCCCACCGTACACAATCCCAATGGACCCAAACCCCTTCCCGTTCACTCCCACCGTACACAATCCCAATGGACCCAAACCCCTTCCCACTCACTCCCACTGTACACAATCCCAATGGACCCAAATCCTTTCCCGTTCACTCCCACCGTACACAATCCCAATGGACCCAAATCCTTTCCCGTTCACTCCCACCGTACACAATCCCAATGGACCCAAATCCCTTCCCCTTCACTCCCACCGTACACAATCCCAATGGACCCAAATCCTTTCCCGTTCATTCCCAGTGTACACAGTCCCAATGGACCCAAACCCCTTCCCGTTCTCTCCCACTGTACACAATCCCAATGGACCCAAAACCCTTCCCATTCAAACCCACCGTACACAATTCCAATGGACCCAAACACATTCCAGTTCACTGCCACCGTACACAATCCCAATGGACCCAAACCCCTTCCCCTTCACTCCCACTGTACAAAACCCCAATGGACCCAAAAGCCTTCCCCTTCACCTTCACTGTACAATACCCCAATGGACCCAAACCACTTTCCGTTCACTCCCACTGTACACAATCCCAATCCCAAACCCCTTCCCCTTCACTCCCACCGTACACAATCCCAATCCCAAACCCCTTCCCCTTCACTCCCACCGTACACAATCCCAATGGACCCAAACCCCTTCCCTTTCACTCCCACTGTACACAATCCCAATGGACCCAAACCCCTTCCCATTCACTCCTACCGTACACAATCCCAATGGACCCAAACCCCTTCCCCTTCACTCCCACCGTACACAATCCCAATGGACCCCAACCCCTTCCCCTTCACTCCCACCGTACACAATCCCAATGGACCCCAACCCCTTCCCCTTCACTCCCACTGTACACAATCCCAATAGACCCAAACCCCTTCCCATTCACTCCCACCATACACAATCCCAATGGACCCCAACCCCTTCCCCTTCACTCCCACCGTACACAATCCCCATGGACCCAAACCCCTTCCCGTTCGCTCCCACTGTACACAATCCCAATCCCGTTCCCCTTCACTCCCACCGTACACAATCCCAATGGACCCAAACCCCTTCCCCTTCACTCCCACTGTACACAATCCCAATGGACCCAAACCCCTTCCCCTTCACTCCCACTGTACACAATCCAAATCCCAAACCCCTTCCCCTTCACTCCCACTGTACACAATCCCAATCCCAAACCCCTTCCCATTCACTCCTACCGTACACAATCCCAATGGACCCAAACCCCTTCCCCTTCACTCCCACCGTACACAATCCCAATGGACCCAAACCCCTTCCCCTTCGCTCCCACTGTACACAATCCCAATGGACCCAAATCCTTTCCCGTTCACTCCCACCGTACACAATCCCAATGGACCCAAACCCCTTCCCCTTCACTCCCACCATGCACAATCCCAATGGACCCAAACCCCTTCCCCTTCACTCCCACCATACAAAATCCCAATCCCAAACCCCTTCCCCTTCACTCCCACCGTACACAATCCCAATGGACCCAAACCCCTTCCCGTTCACTCCCACCATACACAATCCCAATGGACCCAAACCCCTTCCCATTCACTCCCACCGTACACAATCCCAATGCACGCAAACCCCTTCCCCTTCACTCCCACCGTACACAATCCCAATGGACCCAAACCCCTTCCCCTTCACTCCCACCGTACACAATCCCAATGGACCCAAACCCCTTCCCCTTCACTCCCACTGTACACAATCCCAATCCCAAACCCCTTCCCCCTCACTCCCACCGTACACAATCCCAATGGACCCAAACCCCTTCCCCTTCACTCCCACCGTACACAATCCCAATGGACCCAAATCCTTTCCCGTTCACTCCCACCGTACGCAATCCCAATGGACCCAAACCCCTTCCCGTTCACTCCCACCGTACACAATCCCAATGGACCCAAACCCCTTCCCCTTCACTCCTACCATACACAATCCCAATGGACCCAAATCCTTTCCCGTTCACTCCCAGTGTACACAATCCCAATGGACCCAAACCCCTTCCCCTTCACTCCCACTGTACACAATCCCAATCCCAAATCCCTTCCCCTTCACTCCCACCGTACACAATCCCAATGGACCCAAACCCCTTCCCGTTCACTCCCACCGTACACAATCCCAATGGACCCAAACCCCTTCCCACTCACTCCCACTGTACACAATCCCAATGGACCCAAATCCTTTCCCGTTCACTCCCACCGTACACAATCCCTATGGACCCAAATCCTTTCCCGTTCACTCCCACCGTACACAATCCCAATGGACCCAAATCCCTTCCCCTTCACTCCCACCGTACACAATCCCAATGGACCCAAACCCCTTCCCATTCAGTCCCACCGTACACAATCCCAATGGACCCAAACCCCTTCCCCTTCACTCCCACTGTACACAATCCCAATGGACCCAAACCCCTTCCCGTTCACTCCCACCGTACACAATTCCAATGGACCCAAACCCCTTCCCCTTCACTCCCACCATACACAATCCCAATGGACCCAAACCTTTCCCGTTAACTCCCACTGTACAAAATCCCAATGGACCCAAACCCCTTCCCCTTCACTCCCACTGTACACAATCCCAATCCCAAACCCCTTCCCCTTCACTCCCACCGTACACAATCCCAATCCCAAACCCCTTCCCCTTCACTCCCACCGTACACAATCCCAATGGACCCAAACCCCTTCCCCTTCACTCCCACTGTACACAATCCCAATGGACCCAAACCCCTTCCCATTCAATCCTACCGTACACAATCCCAATGGACCCAAACCCCTTCCCCTTCACTCCCACTGTACACAATCCCAATGGACCCCAACCCATTCCCCTTCACTCCCACCGTACACAATCCCAATGGACCCCAACCCCTTCCCCTTCACTCCCACCGTACACAATCCCAATGGACCCAAACCCCTTCCCATTCACTCCTACCGTACACAATCCCAATGGACCCAAACCCCTTCCCATTCACTCCCACTGTACACAATCCCAATGGACCCAAACCCCTTCCCCTTCACTCCCACCGTACGCAATCCCAATGGACCCCAACCCCTTCCCCTTCACTCCCACCGTACACAATCCCAATGGACCCCAACCCCTTCCCCTTCACTCCCACCGTACACAATCCCAATGGACCCCAACCCCTTCCCCTTCACTCCCACTGTACACAATCCCAATAGACCCAAACCCCTTCCCATTCACTCCCACCATACACAATCCCAATGGACCCCAACCCCTTCACGCCCACCGTACACAATCCCCATGGACCCAAACCCCTTCCCATTCGCTCCCACTGTACACAATCCCAATCCCCTTCCCCTTCACTCCCACCGTACACAATCCCAATGGACCCAAACCCCTTCCCCTTCACTCCCACCATACACAATCCCAATGGACCCAAACCTTTCCCGTTCACTCCCACTGTACAAAATCCCAATGGACCCAAACCCCTTCCCCTTCACTCCCACTGTACACAATCCCAATCCCAAACCCCTTCCCCTTCACTCCCACCGTACACAATCCCAATCCCAAACCCCTTCCCCTTCACTCCCACCGTACACAATCCCAATGGACCCAAACCCCTTCCCCTTCACTCCCACTGTACACAATCCCAATGGACCCAAACCCCTTCCCATTCACTCCTACCGTACACAATCCCAATGGACCCAAACCCCTTCCCCTTCACTCCCACCGTACACAATCCCAATGGACCCCAACCCCTTCCCCTTCACTCCCACCGTACACAATCCCAATGGACCCCAACCCCTTCCCCTTCACTCCCACCGTACACAATCCCAATGGACCCCAACCCCTTCCCCTTCACTCCCACTGTACACAATCCCAATAGACCCAAACCCCTTCCCATTCACTCCCACCATACACAATCCCAATGGACCCCAACCCCTTCCCCTTCACTCCCACCGTACACAATCCCCATGGACCCAAACCCCTTCCCGTTCGCTCCCACTGTACACAATTCCAATCCCAAACCCCTTCCCATTCACTCCTACCGTACACAATCCCAATGGACCCAAACCCCTTCCCCTTCACTCCCACCGTACACAATCCCAATGGACCCAAACCACTTCCCCTTCGCTCCCACTGTACACAATCCCAATGGACCCAAATCCTTTCCCGTTCACTCCCACCGTACACAATCCCAATGGACCCAAACCCCTTCCCCTTCACTCCCACTGTACACAATCCCAATCCCAAACCCCTTCCCCTTCACTCCCACCGTACACAATCCCAATGGACCCAAACCCCTTCCCATTCACTCCCACCATACACAATCCCAATGGACCCAAACCCCTTCCCATTCACTCCCACCGTACACAATCCCAATGGACGCAAACCCCTTCCCCTTCACTCCCACCGTACACAATCCCAATGGACCCAAACCCCTTCCCCTTCACTCCCACCGTACACAATCCCAATGGACCCAAACCCCTTCCCCTTCACTCCCACTGTACACAATCCCAATCCCAAACCCCTTCCCCCTCACTCCCACCGTACACAATCCCAATGGACCCAAACCCCTTCCCCTTCACTCCCACCGTACACAATCCCAATGGACCCAAATCCTTTCCCGTTCACTCCCACCGTACGCAATCCCAATGGACCCAAACCCCTTCCCGTTCACTCCCACCGTACACAATCCCAATGGACCCAAACCCCTTCCCCTTCACTCCTACCATACACAATCCCAATGGACCCAAATCCTTTCCCGTTCACTCCCAGTGTACACAATCCCAATGGACCCAAACCCCTTCCCCTTCACTCCCAGTGTACACAATCCCAATCCCAAATCCCTTCCCCTTCACTCCCACCGTACACAATCCCAATGGACCCAAACCCCTTCCCGTTCACTCCCACCGTACACAATCCCAATGGACCCAAACCCCTTCCCACTCACTCCCACTGTACACAATCCCAATGGACCCAAATCCTTTCCCGTTCACTCCCACCGTACACAATCCCAATGGACCCAAATCCTTTCCCGTTCACTCCCACCGTACACAATCCCAATGGACCCAAATCCCTTCCCCTTCACTCCCACCGTACACAATCCCAATGGACCCAAATCCTTTCCCGTTCATTCCCAGTGTACACAATCCCAATGGACCCAAACCCCTTCCCCTTCACTCCCACTGTACACAATCCCAATCCCAAACCCTTCCCCTTCACTCCCACCGTACACAATCCCAATGGACCCAAACCCCTTCCCGTTCACTCCCACCGTACACAATCCCAATGGACCCAAACCCCTTCCCCTTCACTCCCACTGTACACAATCCCAATGGACCCAAACCCCTTCCCCTTCACTCCCACTGTACAAAATCCCAATGGACCCAAACCCCTTCCCCTTCACTCCCACTGTACACAATCCCAATCCCAAACCCCTTCCCCTTCACTCCCACCGTACACAATCCCAATCCCAAACCCCTTCCCCTTCACTCCCACCGTACACAATCCCAATGGACCCCAACCCCTTCCCCTTCACTCCCACCGTACACAATCCCAATGGACCCCAACCCCTTCCCCTTCACTCCCACTGTACACAATCCCAATAGACCCAAACCCCTTCCCATTCACTCCCACCATACACAATCCCAATGGACCCCAACCCCTTCCCCTTCACTCCCACCGTACACAATCCCCATGGACCCAAACCCCTTCCCGTTCGCTCCCACTGTACACAATCCCAATGGACCCAAACCCCTTCCCCTTCACTCCCACTGTACACAATCCCAATGGACCCAAACCCCTTCCCCTTCACTCCCACTGTACACAATCCAAATCCCAAACCCCTTCCCCTTCACTCCCACTGTACACAATCCCAATCCCAAACCCCTTCCCATTCACTCCTACCGTACACAATCCCAATGGACCCAAACCCCTTCCCCTTCACTCCCACCGTACACAATCCCAATGGACCCAAACCCCTTCCCCTTCGCTCCCACTGTACACAATCCCAATGGACCCAAATCCTTTCCCGTTCACTCCCACCGTACACAATCCCAATGGACCCAAACCCCTTCCCCTTCACTCCCACCATGCACAATCCCAATGGACCCAAACCCCTTCCCCTTCACTCCCACCATACAAAATCCCAATCCCAAACCCCTTCCCCTTCACTCCCACCGTACACAATCCCAATGGACCCAAACCCCTTCCCGTTCACTCCCACCATACACAATCCCAATGGACCCAAACCCCTTCCCATTCACTCCCACCGTACACAATCCCAATGCACGCAAACCCCTTCCCCTTCACTCCCACCGTACACAATCCCAATGGACCCAAACCCCTTCCCCTTCACTCCCACCGTACACAATCCCAATGGACCCAAACCCCTTCCCCTTCACTCCCACTGTACACAATCCCAATCCCAAACCCCTTCCCCCTCACTCCCACCGTACACAATCCCAATGGACCCAAACCCCTTCCCCTTCACTCCCACCGTACACAATCCCAATGGACCCAAATCCTTTCCCGTTCACTCCCACCGTACGCAATCCCAATGGACCCAAACCCCTTCCCGTTCACTCCCACCGTACACAATCCCAATGGACCCAAACCCCTTCCCCTTCACTCCTACCATACACAATCCCAATGGACCCAAATCCTTTCCCGTTCACTCCCAGTGTACACAATCCCAATGGACCCAAACCCCTTCCCCTTCACTCCCACAGTACACAATCCCAATCCCAAATCCCTTCCCCTTCACTCCCACCGTACACAATCCCAATGGACCCAAACCCCTTCCCGTTCACTCCCACCGTACACAATCCCAATGGACCCAAACCCCTTCCCACTCACTCCCACTGTACACAATCCCAATGGACCCAAATCCTTTCCCGTTCACTCCCACCGTACACAATCCCTATGGACCCAAATCCTTTCCCGTTCACTCCCACCGTACACAATCCCAATGGACCCAAATCCCTTCCCCTTCACTCCCACCGTACACAATCCCAATGGACCCAAACCCCTTCCCATTCACTCCTACCGTACACAATCCCAATGGACCCAAACCCCTTCCCCTTCACTCCCACCGTACACAATCCCAATGGACCCCAACCCCTTCCCCTTCACTCCCACCGTACACAATCCCAATGGACCCCAACCCCTTCCCCTTCACTCCCACCGTACACAATCCCAATGGACCCCAACCCCTTCCCCTTCACTCCCACTGTACACAATCCCAATGGACCCAAACCCCTTCCCCTTCACTCCTACCATACACAATCCCAATGGACCCAAATCCTTTCCCGTTCACTCCCACCGTACACAATCCCAATGGACCCAAATCCCTTCCCCTTCACTCCCACCGTACACAATCCCAATGGACCCAAATCCTTTCCCGTTCATTCCCAGTGTACACAATCCCAATGGACCCAAACCCCTTCCCCTTCACTCCCACTGTACACAATCCCAATCCCAAACCCTTCCCCTTCACTCCCACCGTACACAATCCCAATGGACCCAAACCCCTTCCCGTTCACTCCCACCGTACACAATCCCAATGGACCCAAACCCCTTCCCCTTCACTCCTACCATACACAATCCCAATGGACCCAAACCCCTTCCCCTTCACTCCCACCATACACAATCCCAATCCCAAACCCCTTCCCCTTCACTCCCACCGTACACAATCCCAATGGAACCAAACCCCTTCCCGTTCACTCCCACTGTACAAAATCCCAATGGACCCAAACCCCTTCCCCTTCACTCCCACTGTACACAATCCCAATCCCAAACCCCTTCCCCTTCACTCCCACCGTACACAATCCCAATCCCAAACCCCTTCCCCTTCACTCCCACCGTACACAATCCCAATGGACCCAAACCCCTTCCCCTTCACTCCCACTGTACACAATCCCAATGGACCCAAACCCCTTCCCATTCACTCCTACCGTACACAATCCCAATGGACCCAAACCCCTTCCCCTTCACTCCCACCGTACACAATCCCAATGGACCCCAACCCCTTCCCCTTCACTCCCACCGTACACAATCCCAATGGACCCCAACCCCTTCCCCTTCACTCCCACCGTACACAATCCCAATGGACCCCAACCCCTTCCCCTTCACTCCCACTGTACACAATCCCAATAGACCCAAACCCCTTCCCATTCACTCCCACCATACACAATCCCAATGGACCCCAACCCCTTCCCCTTCACTCCCACCGTACACAATCCCCATGGACCCAAACCCCTTCCCGTTCGCTCCCACTGTACACAATCCCAATCCCGTTCCCCTTCACTCCCACCGTACACAATCCCAATGGACCCAAATCCTTTCCTGTTCACTCCCACCGTACACAATCCCAATGGACCCAAACCCCTTCCCCTTCACTCCCACTGTACACAATCCCAATGGACCCAAACCCCTTCCCCTTCACTCCCACTGTACACAATCCCAATCCCAAACCCCTTCCCCTTCACTCCCACTGTACACAATCCCAATCCCAAACCCCTTCCCATTCACTCCTACCGTACACAATCCCAATGGACCCAAAACCCTTCCCCTTCACTCCCACCGTACACAATCCCAATGGACCCAAACCCCTTCCCCTTCGCTCCCACTGTACACAATCCCAATGGACCCAAATCCTTTCCCGTTCACTCCCACCGTACACAATCCCAATGGACCCAAACCCCTTCCCCTTCACTCCCACCATGCACAATCCCAATGGACCCAAACCCCTTCCCCTTCACTCCCACCATACAAAATCCCAATCCCAAACCCCTTCCCCTTCACTCCCACCGTACACAATCCCAATGGACCCAAATCCTTTCCTGTTCACTCCCACCGTACACAATCCCAATGGACCCAAACCCCTTCCCCTTCACTCCCACTGTACACAATCCCAATGGACCCAAACCCCTTCCCCTTCACTCCCACTGTACACAATCCCAATCCCAAACCCCTTCCCCTTCACTCCCACTGTACACAATCCCAATCCCAAACCCCTTCCCATTCACTCCTACCGTACACAATCCCAATGGACCCAAACCCCTTTCCCTTCACTCCCACCGTACACAATCCCAATGGACCCAAACCCCTTCCCCTTCGCTCCCACTGTACACAATCCCAATGGACCCAAATCCTTTCCCGTTCACTCCCACCGTACACAATCCCAATGGACCCAAACCCCTTCCCCTTCACTCCCACCATGCACAATCCCAATGGACCCAAACCCCTTCCCCTTCACTCCCACCATACAAAATCCCAATCCCAAACCCCTTCCCCTTCACTCCCACTGTACACAATCCCAATGGACCCAAACCCCTTCCCGTTCACTCCCACCTTACACAATCCCAATGGACCCAAACCCCTTCCCATTCACTCCCACCGTACACAATCCCAATGCACGCAAACCCCTTCCCCTTCACTCCCACCGTACACAATCCCAATGGACCCAAACCCCTTCCCCTTCACTCCCACCGTACACAATCCCAATGGACCCAAACCCCTTCCCCTTCACTCCCACTGTACACAATCCCAATCCCAAACCCCTTCCCCCTCACTCCCACCGTACACAATCCCAATGGACCCAAACCCCTTCCCCTTCACTCCCACCGTACACAATCCCAATGGACCCAAATCCTTTCCCGTTCACTCCCACCGTACGCAATCCCAATGGACCCAAACCCCTTCCCGTTCACTCCCACCGTACACAATCCCAATGGACCCAAACCCCTTCCCCTTCACTCCTACCATACACAATCCCAATGGACCCAAATCCTTTCCCGTTCACTCCCACAGTACACAATCCCAATGGACCAAAAACCCTTCCCCTTCACTCCCACTGTACACAATCCCAATCCCAAATCCCTTCCCCTTCACTCCCACCGTACACAATCCCAATGGACCCAAACCCCTTCCCGTTCACTCCCACCGTACACAATCCCAATGGACCCAAACCCCTTCCCACTCACTCCCACTGTACACAATCCCAATGGACCCAAATCCTTTCCCGTTCACTCCCACCGTACACAATCCCTGTGGACCCAAATCCATTCCCGTTCACTCCCACCGTACACAATCCCAATGGACCCAAATCCCTTCCCCTTCACTCCCACCGTACACAATCCCAATGGACCCAAACCCCTTCCCATTCACTCCTACCGTACACAATCCCAATGGACCCAAACCCCTTCCCCTTCACTCCCACCGTACACAATCCAAATGGACCCCAACCCCTTCCCCTTCACTCCCACCGTACACAATCCCAATGGACCCCAACCCCTTCCCCTTCACTCCCACCGTACACAATCCCAATGGACCCCAACCCCTTCCCCTTCACTCCCACCGTACACAATCCCAATGGACCCAAACCCCTTCCCCTTCGCTCCCACTGTACACAATCCCAATGGACCCAAATCCTTTCCCGTTCACTCCCACCGTACACAATCCCAATGGACCCAAACCCCTTCCCCTTCACTCCCACCATGCCCAATCCCAATGGACCCAAACCCCTTCCCCTTCACTCCCACCATACACAATCCCAATCCCAAACCCCTTCCCCTTCACTCCCACCGTACACAATCCCAATGGACCCAAACCCCTTCCCGTTCACTCCCACCATACACAATCCCAATGGACCCAAACCCCTTCCCCTTCACTCCCACCGTACACAATCCCAATGGACCCAAACCCCTTCCCCTTCACTCCCACCGTACACAATCCCAATGGACCCAAACCCCTTCCCCTTCACTCCCACCGTACACAATCCCAATGGACCCAAACCCCTTCCCCTTCACTCCCACTGTACACAATCCCAATCCCAAACCCCTTCCCCCTCACTCCCACCGTACACAATCCCAATGGACCCAAACCCCTTCCCCTTCACTCCCACCGTACACAATCCCAATGGACCCAAATCCTTTCCCGTTCACTCCCACCGTACGCAATCCCAATGGACCCAAACCCCTTCCCGTTCACTCCCACTGTACACAATCCCAATGGACCCAAACCCCTTCCCGCCCACTCCCACTGTACACAATCCCAATGGACCCAAACCCCTTCCCCTTCACTCCTACCATACACAATCCCAATGGACCCAAACCCCTTCCCCTTCACTCCCACCGTACACAATCCCAATCCCAAACCCCTTCCCCTTCACTCCCACCGTACACAATCCCAATGGACCCAAACCCCTTCCCGTTCACTCCCACCGTACACAATCCCAATGGACCCAAACCCCTTCCCGTTCACTCCCACCGTACACAATCCCAATGGACCCAAACCCCTTCCCCTTCACTCCCACCATACACAATCCCAATGGACCCAAACCCCTTCCCCTTCACTCCCACCGTACACAATCCCAATGGACCCAAACCCCTTCCCCTTCACTCCCACCGTACACAATCCCAATGGACCCAAACCCCTTCCCCTTCACTCCCACCGTACACAATCCCAATGGACCCAAACCCCTTCCCCTTCACTCCCACTGTACACAATCCCAATCCCAAACCCCTTCCCCCTCACTCCCACCGTACACAATCCCAATGGACCCAAACCCCTTCCCCTTCACTCCCACCGTACACAATCCCAATGGACCCAAATCCTTTCCCGTTCACTCCCACCGTACGCAATCCCAATGGACCCAAACCCCTTCCCGTTCACTCCCACTGTACACAATCCCAATGGACCCAAACCCCTTCCCGCCCACTCCCACTGTACACAATCCCAATGGACCCAAACCCCTTCCCCTTCACTCCTACCATACACAATCCCAATGGACCCAAACCCCTTCCCCTTCACTCCCACCGTACACAATCCCAATCCCAAACCCCTTCCCCTTCACTCCCACCGTACACAATCCCAATGGAACCAAACCCCTTCCCGTTCACTCCCACCGTACACAATCCCAATGGACCCAAACCCCTTCCCGTTCACTCCCACCGTACACAATCCCAATGGACCCAAACCCCTTCCCCTTCACTCCCACCCTACACAATCCCAATGAACCCAAACCCCTTCCCGTTCACTCCCACCGTACACAATCCCAATGGATCCAAACCCCTTCCCGTTCACTCCCACCGTACACAATCCCAATGGACCCAAACCCCTTCCCGTTCACTCCCACTGTACACAATCCCAATGGACCCAAACCCCTTCCCCTTCACTCCCACCGTACACAATCCCAATGGACCCAAACCCCTTCCCCTTCACTCCCACTGTACACAATCCCAATCCCAAATCCCTTCCCCTTCACTCCCACCGTACACAATCCCAATGGACCCAAACCCCTTCCCGTTCACTCCCACCGTACACAATCCCAATGGACCCAAACCCCTTCCCGTTCACTCCCACCGTACACAATCCCAATGGACCCAAACCCCTTCCCGTTCACTCCCACCCTACATAATCCCAATGGACCCAAACCCCTTCCCGTTCACTCCCACCGTACACAATCCCAATGGACCCAAACCCCTTCCCGTTCACTCCCACCGTACACAATCCCAATGGATCCAAACCCCTTCCCGTTCACTCCCACTGTACACAATCCCAATGGACCGAAACCCCTTCCCCTTCAGTCCCACTGTACACAATCCCAATCCCAAATCCCTTCCCCTTCACTCCCACCGTACACAATCCCAATGGACCCAAACCCCTTCCCGTTCACTCCCACCGTACACAATCCCAATGGACCCAAACGCCTTCCCCTTCACTCCCACCGTACACAATCCCAATGGACCCAAACCCCTTCCCGTTCACTCCCACCGTACACAATCCCAATGGACCCAAACCCCTTCCCCTTCACTCCCACCCTACACAATCCCAATGGACCCAAACCCCTTCCCGTTCACTCCCACCGTACACAATCCCAATGGACCCAAACCCCTTCCCCTTCACTCCCACTGTACACAATCCCAATCCCAAATCCCTTCCCCTTCACTCCCACCGTACACAATCCCAATGGACCCAAACCCCTTCCCGTTCACTCCCACCGTACACAATCCCAATGGACCCAAATCCCTTCCCGTTCACTCCCACCGTACACAATCCCAATGGACCCAAACCCCTTCCCCTTCACTCCCACCCTACACAATCCCAATGGACCCAAACCCCTTCCCCTTCACTCCCACCGTACACAATCCCTATGGACCCAAACCCCTTCCCGTTCACTCCCACCGTACACAATCCCAATGGACCCAAACCCCTTCCCGTTCACTCCCACCGTACACAATCCCAATGGACCCAAACCCCTTCCCCTTCACTCCCACTGTACACAATCCCAATCCCAAATCCCTTCCCCTTCACTCCCACCGTACACAATCCCAATGGACCCAAACCCCTTCCCGTTCACTCCCACCGTACACAATCCCAATGGACCCAAACCCCTTCCCCTTCACTCCCACCGTACACAATCCCAATGGACCCAAACCCCTTCCCGTTCACTCCCACCGTACACAATCCCAATGGACCCAAACCCCTTCCCGTTCACTCTCACCGTACATAATCCCAATGGACCCAAACCCCTTCCCGTTCACTCCCACCGTACACAATCCCAATGGACCCAAACCCCTTCCCGTTCACTCCCACTGTACACAATCCCAATGGATCCAAACCCCTTCCCCTTCACTCCCACTGTACACAATCCCAATGGACCCAAACCCCTTCCCCTTCACTCCCACTGTACACAATCCCAATGGACCCAAACCCCTTCCCGTTCACTCCCACCGTACACAATCCCAATGGACCCAAACCCCTTCCCGTTCACTCCCACCGTACACAATCCCAATGGATCCAAATCCCTTCCCATTCACTCCCACTGTACACAATCCCAATGCATCCAAACCCCTTCCCCTTCACTCCCACCCTACACAATCCCAATGGATCCAAACCCCTTCCCGTTCACTCCCACTGTACACAATCCCAATGGACCCAAACCCCTTCCCGTTCACTCCCACCGTACACAATCCCAATGGACCCAAACCCCTTCCCCTTCACTCCCACCCTACACAATCCCAATGGACCCAAACCCCTTCCCGTTCACTCCCACCGTACACAATCCCAATGGATCCAAACCTCTTCCCGTTCACTCCCACTGTACACAATCCCAATGGACCCAAACCCCTTCCCCTTCACTCCCACCGTACACAATCCCAATGGACCCAAACCCCTTCCCTTTCACTCCCACCATTCTGTTTCCTTACCTTCCTGTGCAGAAATATTTCGAGGAATTGTCCTGACAGGCGCTGGTCAGTCCGAAGCCTCCTCCCTGTGCTAAGAGAATAAATGAGTAGAGACAGAAGCTGTGCAGCAAAGAGGAATCGGCGATGTTAACGGAGGCAGCGATTACATGACTAGATTCCAGCGAGGGGTGAGGAGCAGTATTCTCAGAGGTCCCACAGACCCATTGCCCACTAGAAGGGTATTAATGTGCTCCCTGAGTGAGCCAATGAATTCCCATCCAGTTATGAGTGAGCTGGTGCATATGATAAGGAGGATTTTCCACTTCTGGCACAGACCAGGGAATAAGTGTTGAAAGGAAGGAGAGAGAGAGAGAGAGTGAGCTAGGGGTACAAATTCTCAAATCACTGGAAGTATTGATGCAGGTTAATAAGACCAAAAAGAACAAGCGAGTTGCGATCGAAAAGCAAGGAGGTTGTATTAAACTCTTTTGTTAGACCACATTCGGAGCACCGTGCAGAGTTCCGGTCTCCATATCCCCCCTCGGTTAGACCACACTCGGAGCACCGTGCACAGTTCCAGTCTCCATATCCCTCGGTTAGACCGCACTCGGAGCACCGTACACAGTTCCGGTCTCCGTATCCCCCTCGGTTAGACCGCACTCGGAGCACCGTGCACAGTTCCGGCCTCCGTATCCCTCGGTTAGACCACACTCGGAGCACCGTGCACAGTTCCCATCTCCGTGTCCCCCTCAGTTAGACCCACACTCGGAGCACCGTGCACAGTTCCGGTCTCTGTATCCCCCTCGGTTAGACCCACACTCAGAGCACCGTGCACAGTTCCGGTCTCTGTATCCCCCTCGGTTAGACCCACACTCGGAGCACCGTGCACAGTTCCGGTCTCCGTATCCCCCTCGGTTAGACCCACACTCGGAGCACCATGCACAGTTCCGGTCTCCGTATCCCTCGGTTAGACCACACTCGGAGCACCGTGCACAGTTCCGGCCTCCTTATCCCTCGGTTAGACCACACTCGGAGCACCGTGCACAGTTCCGGTCTCCGTATCCCCCTGGGTTAGACCACACTCGGAGCACCGTGCACAGTTCCGGTCTCCGTATCCCCCTCGGTTAGACCACACTCTGAGCACCGTGCACAGTTCCGGTCTCCGTATCCCCCTGGGTTAGACCACACTCGGAGCACCGTGCACAGTTCCGGTCTCCGTATCCCCCTGGGTTAGACCACACTCTGAGCACCGTGCACAGTTCCGGTTTCCATATTATAAAAAGGACCTACTGTGACTGGACAGTGATCAGGAGCAGGGACCCTGGCTGATTTCCTCTATCTCTCTCTCTCTCTCTCTCTCTAACCCAGGGATCACTGGACAGTGATCAGGAGCAGGAACCCGGGCTGATTTCCCCTCTCTCTCTCTCTCTCTCTAACCCAGTGATCAGGAGCAGGAACCCTGGCTGATTTCCCCTCTCTCTCTCTCTCTCTAACCCAGGGATCACTGGACAGTGATCAGGAGCAGGAACCCTGGCTGATTTCCCCTCTCTCTCTCTAACCCAGGGATCACTGGACAGTGATCAGGAGCAGGAACCCTGGCTGATTTCCCCTCTCTCTCTCTAACCCAGGGATCACTGGACAGTGATCAGGAACAGGAACCCTGGCTGTTTTCCACTCTCTCTCTCTAACCCAGGGATCACTGGACAGTGATCAGGAGCAGGAACCCTGGCT